>NC_068369.1:33755416-33984329 GCF_020536995.1 Dreissena polymorpha
AAACCATCAAAGTAGCTTTCTAACAAGGTATCCATTTCTTTTAACATAGCATATTCGTACATTAAGAAACATTCATAGTCGTCTGGTGTTAATACTTGACATCATTGATATACATATATATATATCATAAATAAATAAATAAATAAATAAATAAATATTCGTACATTAAGAAACATTCATAGTCGTCTGGTGTTAATACTTGACATCATTGATATACATATATATATATCATAAATAAATAAATAAATAAATAATAAATAAATAAATATATATATATATATACATATATATATATATATATATATATATATATATATATATATATATATATATATATATATATATATATATATATATCATAATAATATATAAATATATATATATATATATATATATATATATATATATATATATATATATATATATATTTATATTTATTTAATTATTTAATTATTTATTAATTTATATATATCCGTTGAGGCTTAGAAAAATAAAATAGGGCGAGCTTTAGCGAGTTTTCTCAATCTTTAAACTTTCTCCATCTCGGCACCAACCATGTATTCGATTTATCCCGTTTCATTCCGTTGACACATTTTATCAAAGACAAATGATAAATTGACATAACAATACAATTATTCTTGTAGAGCCTCCTACATGTACACAACATTCAAGACGACCGAATAACTACCGATTGTGTCACGTACACAAAAGTTCACTTTAAACTGTTCCTTTTAATACTTTCCTATTGAAAATATGACAAGAAATAAAATACGAATCGAGAATTTGATATTTTTCTTGGTCTACAATTACGATAGCAGTCGGTATTGGTAAAATACTACACCCTTGTGTATTGTATTGGAAAGGTTACCCTCAACTATGTGTCACATCGTGCGTAGGAATACACTACTTCCTGTTGATCGGAGATACAAAAATGTATTCGACCCTGCCTTATTAGTTCAATGTGTGCAACAGAGGCAGGATAAAAAGTGATATTTTGATTAGTCCATGAAATTGCTACATAGTTTGCATTTGTTGTTTTATCTTTGAATGAACTTGTATCTAAGAGTTTCAATTTCTAATAGTTGAGCACTTAGTAGAAATCTTGCCATAATATTCCTTTTGCAAGCATTATCAACACTTTCTATACTTTCTACTTGCAAATACATGTTCATTTTTAAATGTAACATAATAAACTTTTTTACTTTATTATTTCAGACCATGCCTGGACGCACTGATCTCGAAGACCTTGTTTAAGTTTGTGATAAAGGTATGTTAATTTTACGTTTTCATACTATATATAGCTAAAGACTATATACGGTTGTAATAGCGTTTGTCTAGCAAAGTTTCAAATTAGTTTTAGCCAATTTATCATATTTGATATGGTTATCAAACATCGATCGTATAGAGGAGTTTGGCGAATAATTATGCAACGTTATTTAGGAGCCATCATGGTGAACAGCCTAGCTCGGCCTTAGACGACTGCTTTTGATGTTTGGTGGCGGACATCTTATATATATTTACAGAATTCGAGATATATTTAGTCTACCTCAATGTTTAATAGACCCTCCAAACCTCGCAACCATATGTTATTCTAGGTACAACTAACATGTCAAGAATAAGTAATATCGTTTTGACTTTGAGTTTTACTCTATGAAGGAAGGGACAGAACGTCAGTGCATGCCTTTAAGGATTATTTATTGAGGGGTTTAATTGCTTAATAGAGAACAGTATAATTAAATTTGATACCAAAGTAATACAATTTTGCAATAATTTCAATGTTTTCATTGTTCAATGGACATAAATGATTCTTGTAAATTTACTTTTTGTGAAGAGTATCGATATAAAGATACAATATATTATTGTAAACCAATCCACAAAGAGAAATAGCCAATATAGGTGGGCTATATTTATTTTACAATGCATTTAAATGTTTATAAAATATCAGGTTTCTTAAATGTTAGCGGTTGCCAGAGCCTACAAGAATGTAAATGAATCTGATGCATGCTTGCGCTTGGTCGATGTATTTATAAATTGAAAGCATGAGAACAAAAAAGTAGCCGTTAACTCTCCTATAAATCGTTGGGCCGGAACAATGAGATTGACCTTACATTGTTGCGGAATGATGTTAAAATATCTCCACGCACATTAAAAACTTCATATAAGTTTTCATAAGTTTGGGTCATTAGTGACCCACATCCCACGCGAAAACAAATTATCAATCGAATGTCAACATTCCTTTTTAAAATCACTGACTCGGGATGACCTGACAATATACGCCCATCCACCGTATAGCACATGCTGTGTCGCTATATTCTGATCGTTGGCCCATGAGATCGTACATGAAAACGTAAAGCTTCATTAGTAAATGTTTTATTGTTAATAAAATGGCAATACTTCCCAAAATACATTGGCGAAGACACATTTGAGGATATGCGAATGCACACTCTATACCGATGCATATTTTTTATTTCACGCGTTTCGATAGTATAGCGTGAAATATTTGTCTTACGCAAAACGAGATTGTTTTACAGTAATACATTGATTGGTCAGTTTTGCACGAGGTTCTCAAACGTATGATTATGTTGTGTAGAGTTCATTCTACCAGGCGTCTTCAGTCAGTGCGGACAGGTTTTATTGCTTAATACACAGTTCGTTTTACACGTGGTCGTGCAGCCATGGCGAGTCAAGAGAATGACATTCTTTCTCATTTGGAGGACATTATTTCGAGAAAATTTGAGAGTTTGGAAAGACGAATGAGCGAAAATCAACAATTGTCGCAAGCCCGGTTAAATTCTATTCAAGAAGGGTAACGAGAAGCAGTACAAGATCAACAACCAAGTTTTGAACAAATTAAGAGAGGCAGAAGGATTTTTTCAAGAATCCGTCAGGTTGCAGCCCACCGAGTCTGTGGTATCCGCGAATAAGAAGATTGCAGAAGGTACGGACATTATATTGCATAGACAGAAGCTCATTAGATAAGCAGACTCATCAGATAGCGGATGGAGAGTAGTGCATGGGTATGAAGCACATCCATTAGCAGAGGACTCCGATGGCGAAAA
Source organism: Dreissena polymorpha (assembly GCF_020536995.1). Classification (NCBI taxonomy): domain Eukaryota; kingdom Metazoa; phylum Mollusca; class Bivalvia; order Myida; family Dreissenidae; genus Dreissena; species Dreissena polymorpha. The sequence continues at coordinate 33,758,476 of NC_068369.1, forward strand.
GAAAATCTACAGAGCCCAGCAGAAGGCAGACCGGAAGTTGCGCCAAGAGCATCGGAACCGCGCATGTCGTTTCTCTCCATACGTTCTTCCTGTCAAAGGCGATGGCAATGTAGCATCGGCTTCGAATCAGTCAACGGCAGCTTCGCAAACTAGACGGCCCGGGACGTGTTTCCGGTGTGGGCGTACAGGACATTGGCGAGCAGAGTGCAAGGCTTTAGTCCCAGGCTGTGGAGCCGTTGTTTCGAAAGATAACAAGATAAGTAACCATGTTTATTGTAGTGTGGTTGCGAAAAAAGTAGAATTCGATTGCAAAATATCAGTAAAAACGCCTGTAGGTAGGCTTAATTCTTGTTACGAGTATTGGAAAAACGCAAATGCAAGGGAGTACATATTAGATGTTGTGAATAATGGACACAAGCTGCCTTTCAGAGATGTACCACGGTCTGTTATTTTACCAAATAACAAATCTGCTAATGATAATTGTTCATTTGTGTCGAGCGAAATTGAAAGTTTATTGGCTAAGGGCTGTATTTCTCAAGTGAACAAACCTCCAATCGTTGTTAATCCTTTGACTGTGGCTTATGGAAAAAGCGGAAAACCGAGACTTGTTTTAGATTGTCGTTATATAAATCCAGAATTATTTAAATACAAGGTCTGTTTCGAGGATCAATCAGTTGCTAAACAAATCTTTTGTAAAGGAGACTATTCATTTTCATTTGATATTAGATCCGCTTATCATCATATAATGATTTTTCCAGAACATATACAATTTCAAGGTTTTTGCTGGGAAACCGAAAACGAAAAAGGGTATAATGTTTACAACGTGTTACCATTTGGGATCTCTACAGCGGGTTTCATTTTTACTAAGATTTTGAGAGCTCTTGTTACAAAATGGAGGTCGATGGTCACAAAATAGTTGTATTTCTGGATGACGGTCTCGGAGGTTCAAATTCATTTGAAAACGCTTCTTGCGTTTCAAGGTTCATACGGGAAGATTTGCGGAATTTTGTGTTCTTAATCGCTGATGAAAAATGTCATTGGGAACCTCGGCAGTGCATAGATTGGTTAGGGTATACTTGACATATGCATGATGGTACTGTGCGAGTAAATGATGAGCGTATAGAAAGCGCAGTCTGTTTATTAAATGAGCTTTCATCTAAAATTGTTAAAGGTGAAAATATGTTTCATGTACGTGTAATTGCAAGACTGATAAGTCAGCTGATTTCGATGCAAAGCGCTATAGGGCCGATTGTACATTTAAGGTCAAGGTCTCTTTATCAGTGCGTATTGTCCAGAGCGAGTTGGGACGCTCCTGTCTTGGTGACAAGCAAGGCTTTTGATGAGATATTATTTTGGAAATGTAACATACATTCGCTGAATTGTCGGAAATTAGAGGAATTTGACTGATTTTGTGAAAATGAGCAAACCGTCGTCTATTGTGACGCCAGTGGAGCTAGATTTGGAGGTTATGTAGAGAATCGCAACAATAGCGATGTTGTGGGTTGTTGGTCCGAGTCTGAAACAAGACTCAGTTCTACCTGGAGGGAGTTAGAAGCTGTACGCAGAGTGCTTAATAGTTTTTTGGAACAAGTAAAAGGATCTGTAGTAAAATTAAACTCCGATAACAGGAATGTAACAAGTATTTAAAAAACAGGTAGTAGAAAGCCATATCTGCAAGATATTGCAGTACATGTTGATGATGTTTGTAAAAGTAATGGTATAATATTGGTACCAAATTGGGTTCCACGAAAAAGCAACGATCAAGTTGATGTTTTGAGTAGGTCCACTGATAGTGACGATTGGTCAATTGAACATTATATTTTCGAAAATTTAGAAACAACTTGGGGTCCACATACATGCGATCGTTTTGCATGTAATTACAATACTAAATGCGCCAAATTTAATTCTAGATATTGGTGCCCTGGTTCTTCCGCTATAGACGCATTTAGTTCGGAGTGGAAAGGCGAAAACAACTTGATTGTTACCCCGCCTCGATTGGCATGTGATTGTATTCTTAAGATAAACACGAAAAGTGAAATGCAACTGTGTTGCTACCTATTTGGAAGTCGGCCCCTTTTTGGAGGTTGTGTTTTCCTGGAGGGAATGATAAAGCATACTTTGTGCATGATTTAACTTTATTTCCCATATTACCATACGAGGCAGGGGAAGGAACGGTATATTTGATGGGAGACCGTTAAATTTTGGATTTATTGCATTACGCTTTATTGAGTGAAGTATCATTTATTTCTGCAGGTTTAAATCTCAAGACGGCTATTGAGACGGGGATTCAGGACAGCGGGATTAGCGTTAGCGAGTTTGAAGATTTGGCGGGAAAGATGTCGGGACAACTTGTGTATTCAAGAAGTGACAATACAAATATAAAGTATTTTAGTTATTTTAATAAGTGGAAATCTTTTATATCTTCTAAGGGCGGCTTAGCGGTTCCAGCTTCTCCTATTCATGTGGCTTTGTATTTGACTGATCTTATTGACAAGCAAGTATCGAGTTCTTTTATAAGTGCTTCTGTATATAGCATTAAGTGGGCTCATTCTCTTAGAAATCTCCCTGATCCTACGGCTAATGCATTTGTGATAAATTTGCTGGAATCCGCAAAAAGAACATTGTCAAAACCTGTTTCTCGCAAGGAACCGATTTCTTTAGAATCGTTGAAAGAGCTTTGTGAAAAGTACTCTTACAATACAGATTTGCTTGTATTGAGGGATTTATGCATGATGGCCCCGTTAAATAAACAATTCTTAAGTTTTTCGTAAGAATTCTGCGATTTTTACGTACGAACGTTCTTACGCCAATTCCTACGAACGTTTCATAAACGCGTTCGCAGACTTAAGAATTCTTACGAATCTTACTAACGTAAAACCAGTCTGCGCTCTTTAATTGAAGGTTTTAAAAGACGTACAACTAACATTTGGCGCCATCTGTCAGATTATAATAAACACTACGAAAACTAGTAGATAAGCAATAAAACTAATTGTTATGTATACATTTATTTTTCTCTTTTAAAATAAATAAATATGAAGTCGTCAGCAGAAATGCTTTCAAATGAGGTCGACGTTTTATGGCGCTAAACGTGTTTTTGTGTGACGTTAAATAACTGCACTTGATTAGTTGAAATTCATTCAGGTGAACTGAAACATATATAACTTGTGATCTTGGTAACTAGTTCAGACGAAAAAGGCACCGACCCCTCGCGAAGTTATTGCTTATAATGTAAACAACGTTTTTAAAGTTTGTTGTGTGTAACCATTGCTTTGTTGTTGAAATTGAAATACCCATTGGGGTTAAACGAGCTTAGAGTAACACTACGATGTTAAAATGTACTATCAAAGTTGGATAGATCTACGCTGATTTACAATAGAACAAACTGCTATTGATTGACATGGAGGATTTCTAAATTTAGGAGTTGATATTCCGCATCAGGTAAGATGACGAATCTACATAACACCATGATAAAACTCGCCTTTGTTAAAGGGACTCGTTCACAGAGTTTGGCATGTTTTGAAGGTAGTCATTAAATGCTTTTAATTGATAAATGTAAACATCTAAATAGTTCCAGTCCAGTATAAACCAATGATAAAATTAAAGAAAGAAAAAAATGTAATCCACACCGGGGCTTGAACCACTGACACCTGGAGTGAAAGTCTAGCACCAACCACTTGGCTGTCCGCACTGATATAGTACGCTCAGGTGTTCTAAGACTATTTATACTTTATACTTTATTTAAGCAATCTTTGTAATGTCACAAATTATAGCTCCAATATAAAAAACAAGAATAAAAATAGAAAAAGAAAACAAAGAGAAAAAAACAGTTTACTACACCGGGGCTCGAACCACTGACCCATGTAGTAAAAGCAAAGCGCCGAAACCGCTCAGCAATCCGTCTTTACATGTGGATTTGTGTAATTCAGAGTTCATGTTCGGGTCGTCATTGAGTCTTTACAACTACATTATGTGCGGACCTGACAAACCGTCTTCACATGGGTTGCCATTTATTTTATACTTTGTAAAACCATTTGCGTGTTGTTACAAAATATAACGATGACACAAGAAATCAAAAATTAAAAATCGTTTCGCGTATGAGACGCTTTATAATTTTATCAATTTCTAACGCTGATTTTGAGTAAACGAAAGTGTATTTTCAGTATAAGTCTGCGGCATTAGTGTTATTTCGCACACTGATGTATATTGTTCATTTATTTCTTAAATCTTTGACAAAAAGTTGAAACATTCTCATTTTGATAGAGTGTGAACAAGTCCCTTTAACATTGACAGCAAATGTTTTGTTTTGGAAGGTAAATTAATACTGGCTAAATGTGCAGGTGTGTTATTGTTTAAAATTGAGATGGTATGGCATTAAAGGTTTAATACTTATATTGTTTATATGTCAGATTGTAATATTATTAAAGATATGTGTAAGTTTGAGCTATTTTTGTCAAAACTTACATGTAACATGAATAAAAAAAGTAATTTACATCTGTTAAACTTTTAAGTAATGTTTAAATTTCTATTTATTATTTAACAGTCCCTTCTGTTGAGATAAGACTAAACAATTGACAAAAGCGTCTTAAGATAAGCTGTCATTAATTTGTGTGTTGTAATTTGGACAATAATAAATTAAATTCAATAATAGTATAATTCTGCTTTGGTAAGACATATTTTTTTATTTAAAAAATATTTTGTAAAAAGTAAGATTTTTATGTTTCATATGTCGGGTAAATATACTACAATCCTGCTAAAAAAATGAAATTCTATCTTATTATGTGGGTAAAACAATTTTTTTTTCATAAAAGCATGCATGTCAGTCATTTCTTGTAATTTAATACCGTATTTAAATTTAATTATGGATATTTGTTATTAAAGAAGTTTGTGTTTTAGGTGAACAGATACTACATGAATTATATGAATCACCAGGGAAATGACCTGACTACTTGCACAGATGCATCCTGCCGGGTGAAAGAAGGGATGATCACTTTGGCAACAGATTGTTCAACTACTTGTAAGAACTTATGTTTTGCATATAGTGACTGTTATAATTCTTACTCCTTTAAATGATTCTTTGTAACTTTGGTTTTACTAAAACATATGCATCAGAACACTACAAAAGTAAAAAAAAATTGTTTGAATGTTAAGTTTATTTTATTTACAAGTTTAAATTAAGAATTCAGATGTGAAGGGAATCCGTTTGAGACAAAAATTTCATAACATATCTTAATAAATAAAGAAACTTGTACATGCTAAAGTTTGGTGTATCCTGATGATTACCAGCCATAAGAGTTTCAACCATGACTGTCAGTTTTGTGTTATTCCAAATTATTTTAAGATACATTAGTAGGATTACATTTTTGATTTTTTTGCACTGGTACTTGTTTATGTTCATTTTTTATTTACAGAAATGTTAATGTGGACTCAGTCAAAAGATTTGCTGTTACTGTGTACGTCTCTTCACTATGTGGACATAAAGCGCTACAGCTGGTTGGAGATTAAGATCACCATGTACTGTTTTAATGGAGAACATCTGTGAATATTTATTCTAACAATGGAAATTCAAACCTGAATTATTATAATTAGAAAACATTTTCATGTACATGCTGGAATTTTATTTGAAGTGTAGAACTAAAATAATTTAGAATTATTATTTTTAAACACAAACACAGTTTTATTATAGAAATAATTTTTATAAACTTAAGAGAAACCAGTGTTAAAGTGATGCATTTAATTAAGTGTTTGACCTATTTAATACCTTAAATATGTTTTTTTATGTTGATTGTAATGGTAATCAAAAAAAAACAATAAGCTGACATCCAAAAGGTTTTAACCTTAAATGGAATTGTTCACAGATTGAGGCATTTTTTTAAAGTATGTCAGTAAAAGCCTTAAATTGCTAGATTTTAACCTCAAAATAGAATTTTAGAAGAGATAAAAACACCAGAAAAATATAAGTACCCATGGGGGTCCTTAAATTATTTTACCTATAACACTCGGCCATCTTGAATTTTATATTTAAGCATTCATTTTATACTTGATATATGTGATCCATGTGAAATAACAAAATTTAACAGAAAAAACAGAATCATTAACAATTATCCAATCATTACCCTGTTTAATTGTATTTATTACACATGATGATTACTCATACAAAAGCTGTATTTTCAGTTTGAGTCTACATCATCAGTGGCATTTTGCTCCGTGATTTACAGTATTCTTTTTTATTTTGTACCCGTTCCTTAAATTTGAAAAATGGTCAGTTTTACTATCTGTGCACAATTCCCTTTGATCTTTATTCTTAGTTTTGTGATCAATGGAATGCCTTATACCATTTCAATAGTAAATGAGATTACGGGTAAGTACTTGTTAAACAATAAGGTCGTTAAACGTGCAAAGCCCTTCTTTATTGTATCTCAAATCGTGAAAACTACCATTTAATTACTTTTTTGAGTTATAATGCCCTACTTATTATAAGTAAATGTAATTTGTGTAAGATTAAAATGCATTTACTTGTTCACATAAAAATAATAACATATGAAAATATACAATTTTGTGTTGTGTAGTACATTTGCTTCCATGGCAACCAATTTATAACACCAAATTAACTCAAAATAGTCACATGGATGTACTTTTCAATTATGTCATGAATTATAAAACAATATAAATACACAAGTCATAATTAAAGAGATTGTTGTTTTTAAAAGTGAATTTAGTAGTGTTTTTTTTCTGAAAATAATAACCATTTCCAAAAATATTTCAGTTGGATGTTGGTAAAGCAATCTATGCATGTTAACTAAAGGTCTATTTTTATAGGGAACAAAACATATATTTACCTTGCACTTGCAGACCAGTTGGCAAAAAAAGTTGATCTGAATCAAACACATCTTTCATCGAACAATGGAAATTATCACCGAAAATCAAAAAAGTTTGTTTCCGCTTAGATATCAACTAATAACCAAAAATCTATTATTGTTGTTCATTTGAAACATGATTTTGAAGCCTTTATAAATATGGTAAAAAGATGTTTAGTTGTGGTATCATAATTTGGATCTAACAACTGAATAATATCTGCAGAGAACTTTTTCCATACATTTTCTATACAGTACAGTCGCTGTGGCGTAGTGGATATGGTGTCGGCCTATCGACTGTGAGGTCATGGGTTCCATCCCCACGGTGGGAGCGTTCTTTAGATCACCTCCAGAGACACCATGATTGTACCAGTTCTACCCAGGAAACAGACTCAAGAGATGTCCACAGTCGAGTAAAAGCGACATAATGTTTTGGTATCTTCTATGTATCCAGATCCAAACATTTAATACTTCCCAAACAATACAATTCTGTAAATGAAATTATAAAAAAATTACCTTATTTACAAAGGGAAAACCTTTGTTCTGCTTCTCCTGTTTTGGACATTCCATTTACAATAATTCAGTAACGCATCGAACAGAATCAAAGATAACCTTCCAGTAAATTCAATCCTAGAAGGAAACTCTTTTATTTTGTTAAACTCTGTAAAGTCGTTAGTGCCAAAAGTGGTTGATCCAATAAACATGCCAGTGTCTTGCATCATCCATGACCATGTATTCCAATTTCCAGTTTGCTTCATACATTCCAGTTTGACATAGATCTAACTAAACTTTCATATACAATTTACCTCTGTAACAATCCTCTCTTCTGTATTTACACAATGCTTATCCCGTAATACAAATCATGGCCGGAGGTAATTTAAAACAAAAATCCATTCAACTTTGTTCACATTTGACCTTGTTTTTTCGCAAACAAGGGAAACAACTGTGCTCTCTATAATGTACTTCATAAAGATAAATTTACCGCAATTTACCGATGTTGTCATTTTCAAGAGAAAAGTCACGCTTCTTTTGTCGAAAATGCGCTTAATATCGTGTTTTTTTATTTTGGAAAATTTGTGAAGACGTGAAATAGCTAAGGCGGCCATATTTGCGAACGCTACGACAGCCTAGACCATGCGTAACTTTAACGTTGGAACTTACGAATTCGTAGCAGGTGGTTGCGTAAGTATTGTTTTATGAAACGCTCGGATTTTATTACGAACTTCGTAAGTATACTTACGTAAGAAACCGTGCGTACGAACGTTTATGAAACGGGGCCGATATCTTTATTTAATGGTTTTTTACGATTTAACAGAGACGTAGATAACAGAGATAAGCACGTCGCCAAATATCGATAAGCGCGCAACTGTTTGTTGGTTGCCACGGTAGTTAACACGCTTATCAACATTCCTGAAACACGCTTTCGCGTTTCAGTTTTTGCGATTTGAAACAAATAAACTGTTATGTATCATTAATATGAGAATGTATGCGGTACTATCACACAATTGTAATGTGTCTATTAAAATAAATCACATGCCGCATTGTTGTATTTAGCGATTTTATTCGCCTCCAGTTTGAAAAAACACACACCATCATAACCGGTATTTAATGATGGCCTTTGAAATACGATAAATTCAAATAAAGAAGCGATCATAATCTTACGACAAACAACTAATAATTGGTTGTTTTAATTAGATTTTTGTTTTTCATTTTAATTGCAGTGTTTAAATTTGATAAATCTGACTGCCATTTACGTGTAGTATAATTTGAATAAAGCTCTGAACAAATTCGTCTTCTTATGGAGAGAATCTATTCTTGGTCTGCTCTAATCGACTGTTTGTGTTCATTGTTCTCTTTAATGACCGCTAAATTCAATGCACGATTTTACCAATTATAACATTACCACCTAGAGTACATGTATAGAAATCTTCAGACCCGTATACTGTGCCATTCTCCGTAATTAAGCATATCGATCCAGTTATGAAGTTACTTTTCTGTGTCTTTTCACAATGTCTGAAACGGATATTGTGTCATGGGATGACGAGGATTTAAATCTGGATTTACTTCTAGTTATACCGATTATAATGAATATTGTGATAGTGAATAATGATGAATATTGTGATTGTGAATTATGATGAATATTATGATGGTTAATTTGTTCAGGACTTTACTCAGTCAGTTGTGTATGAGTGCCCAAAATGCAAAGTTAATGAAAAGAACATATGGATTCCGTATGTTGTAAAAAAGCATCATCTAAACTTGAAAAGTATGTTCTCTCATTTGCATTATGATTAAGTGTGTCCCGGCTTCTACAGAGGTGCCTATGCAACCATTTATGTGATAAAGTCTCTTCATAAACCTCTGTAGTAACAATTTTAGTCGGTGCAATAAAAGAATGCATGAACATAGTTTTTAAGATTTCATAATTTCATCAAAACTTCATATTTCATGAACAAATATCAATACACCTTCCATAACAAAAATTAAGCAATTTATCCAACATAACACATATTAAGCAAGTTGTTGATATAACAAATAACATATTGGAAGAAAACAGCTAATATTCTTCAGTTATGCAGGCAACACACATGTATTGTAAGCTAATGCATAAGAGCCATTATCGTTTGAGGCAGGGTATTAATATTGCTGAAGAAAAACCATAATCACATAATAATTTTTCATCATGGCGATTGGACTATAAATGTGACTTAGAGTGTTGACATGTTTTTACCATAGCCATATAAGAAAAAATGCCTCGCCCCCTGGCCGTGTTTTTAAAACAACCGGAGCCATTTTCGAACTTGTCCGAGAAATCATTGGGACACATTGTTTGACCAAGTTTCATGAAGACCGGACAATAAATGTGGCATCTAGAGTGTTAAAAAGTTTTTTTATAGCTATATATAGACATATAAGGAAAAATGCCCCACCCCCTGGTGCCAATGTTTTTCAACCAACCAGAACCATTTTTGAACTTGCCCAAGATATCATTGGGACAAATGTTCTGACCAAATTTCATGAAGATTGGACAATTTATGTGGTCTCTAAAGTGTTAACAAGGCAAATGTTGACGCCCGACAACACACTGCGCATGACATATAAAAGGTGATGATCACAAAAGCTCACCAATGGCACACTGTGCTTAGGTGAGCAAATTGGCAAAAAGATAATCACTAGAAATGTGTTCCCACAAAAATTGGTCCTGAGCAACTTCCTAACAATGAACATACATACACAATAGTGTGTCCTGCTTCATTTACACATACTTTCATACTTAATATGTTTTGCCATTGCTTTGATCTGAATGTAAACAGAGCATTTCTAGGTCTCTTGCGTGCATATGGACAATATATGGCTTTGGATCACTTCCTTAAGTATGTAACACTCAACCCTGATAGGTACATTGATTGATCTCAACTTGGCAGACTCCAACGGCAGCTGAGCCTGGTTCGGTTGTTGACGATGACAAACCACACATAGTTGCTTTGTCTTCATACAATGCGATGTTGAGAGAAGTATCGTCCTCAGTTTTCAGTTATGGATTCATCCTCATCGAGCAGGAGACGATCGACAAGTGCTGTTCGGGATGATTCATCAAGTAAATGTCGAGATCGCTTTTGCACCCCATCACTCAGTCGCTCCCTCCTGGGCCTGGCCAAACTGAAATACCAATGAGCATGGCAGATGAGCACCAAATCATATGATATTTATTATATGCTATTCTAAATTTAGATGAAAAATATAAATGCCTCATACAATTTATAAAGAAGGCATATAAACATGCATTTTTAATGTTTCCTAATGAATTCATGAATACATTCATTGTCATATTTCAGCAAATGAACACAGAAAGACAATTAACAACCAATTCACCACTTACACCACACGATACCTGGTAATAAGTCAAAATTTTGTCTTGTTACCAGGTATTGTGTGGTATTAAATATTACCTGAGCTAACCCACCTTATTAAATTACTTTACTATATCATAAATTGATCAACAAGAACCATTAGGATTAATATTAAATTCTTATATTAATAATTACACGACTAAATTTATAAATTAAATCATATATTTAATGATTAATTAATTTAAACCTTCCTCAACTTATAAAACAGAAGCACTTTTTAATTAAGCACATTCATCAACGGTTTTAACTACACAAAATAAACAAACTATTATTTATACGAATTTACACAAGTAATATTGCGAATGAGTATGATGCCTAATTATACATGATTATTATAAAAAGTTGATTAAATTTGGGAGGGCTAATGATATGATCCATAGAACATGCTGTCACCATATCTGGCACCATACTGTCTCTGCCATAATAAATTTTAGATCTATCTACTGATAATGCATATTTCACCCATATAGCCATAAACTAGATGACTGAATTGGCAGTTCTGTATGGAATATTACATAACATAAGTAACTAGGGTCAATTTTTACATCTGCCTTGGAAGGTTTTTTATGGATATTTGGGAAAGCTATGAAAGGAATAAAGGAATCCCTAATTGTGTGCACTTAAATTTAATCAAGATAATTTAATTACAGAGATATGCTAAGTTTTATTGTTTTTGAAATCAATAATAATGAGGCATTTAACCATATTCATATTATAATGAAATTTCTTTATTGTAAATTAACATCCACAGGTTGAAATTGAGCTTTAATTCTATTCAATACTGTCAACTGTCATCAGAATGCTTGAAATCAAAATTTTCCCATAATCTTTCTCCTCGAATTGCCACCATTTCTTTGTAACAAATTTATTTTTTATTCATTTTTGCATAATTTCAATCACATTGGGATATAATTATTTTAAAATAAAAAGCAATTTTAACACAGTCTTTAAGCTTTGTTGCAGAAAATCAAAAGAGCTGAATGAAAATGTCTGAAAAACTGTGTCAATTAAAAATTGCACAATTCCATTATTTAAAGGAATATCACAATGAAATTATGGGTAGCCATAAAACTTAATCTGCACTGTAAAATAATTAAGTTTATGGTACAGGCCATAGTATATGTTTTAAGTTTTAGTGATTACAACTATGAAGGAGTTGAATGGAAACTTTTTATGGATTAAAACATTCACCTGCAAAATGGGGTGTATAAAATATGGTGTAACTTTCCTAAGCAAAGAAATATCACTATGAAACTGAGGAGCTAAATAAAGTTTAATCAGCACTGTAGAAAAATATCAGTTATTATATGAAGCAATGTACCCCTTTTTAGCTTTGGTCACTCAAAATATAAAGTTTTTTTGCGGAAAATCGAAACGGCTGTATGCAAATACCTGAAAAACAGGATAAATTACCACTTGCAGAATTTCATTATTTAACGGAATGTCAAAATGAAAATTTGGGCAGACATAAAACTCAATTGGCATGCCAAAAAAAAGATACCATATTTGATGCGATCCATAGTTTATAGTTGACGTTTTAGTCGCTGCAACTAAGAAATGTTTGGATTGAAACAATTTTTGGCTTAAAGAAGTCACCTGCAAAGTGGGGTAAATAAAATATGTTGTAATTCTCTTATGCAAAAGAATATCACACTGAAAATGTGGCACTATATAATTTACAATTAGCACTTGTTATAAGTTATGATATATAGCAATGGACCCTTTTTTTAGTTTTGGTCACTCAAAATATGCAAGGTTTTTGCGGAAAATCAAAACGACTGAATGCAAATACCTGAAAAACAGGACAAATTAAAACTTGGATAATTTCATTATTAAAACAAATATCAAAATGAAAATAAGGGCAGCCTTAAGACTCAGTTTGCACTTTAAAATGATACCATTGATGATATAATCCATAGTACATGTTGTCAGTATAAGTCGTTAAAACTATGAAGAGTTTGGATTAAAACAATGTGTGGCTTATAGCATGCACCGACAAAATGGGGAAAATTTAATTTGGTGTCAATTTCTTTTTCAAAGGCATATAACAATGAAAATATGTGACTTAATAAATTACAATGAACACTTTAAAAAATATAAGTAATGATATGATGCAATGCACCCTTTTTAGCTTTGGTCACGCAAAATATGCTAGATTTTGTGCGGAAAATCAAAACGACTGAATGCAAATACCTGAAAACAGGACAAATTAAAACTTGGATAATTTCATTATTGAAAGGAATATCAAAATGAAAATAAGGGCAGCCTTAAAACTCAGTCTGCACTTTAAAATGATACCATTGATGATATGATTCATAGAACATGTTGTCAGTTTTAGTCGTTCAGACTATGAAGAGTTTGGATTAAAACAATTTGTGGCTTATAGCATGCACCGACAAAATGGGGAAAATTTAATTTGGTGTCAATTTCTTATTCAAAGGCATATAACAATGAAAATATGTGACTTAATAAATTACAATTAACACTTTAAAAAAATATAAGTAATGATATGATGCAATGCACCCTTTTTTAGCTTAGGTCACGCAAAATATGCAAGGTTTTTTGCGGAAAATCAAAACGACTGAATGCAAATACCTGAAAAACATGACAAATTAAAACTTGGATAATTTCATTATTGAAAGGAATATCAAAATGAAAATAAGGACAGCCTTAAAACTCAGTCTGCACTTTAAAGTGATACCATTGATGATATGATCCATAGAACACGTTGTCAGTTTTAGTCGTTAAAACTATGAAGAGTTTGGATTAAAATAATTTTTGGCTTATCGCATGCACCAACAAAATGGGGAAAATTTAATTTGGTGTCAATTTCTTATTCAAAGGCATATCACAATGAAAATATGTGACTTAATAAATTACAATTAGCACTTTAAAAACATTTAAGTTATGATATGATGCAATGCACCCTTTTTTAGCTTTGGTCATGCAAAATATGCAAGGTTTTTGCGGAAAATCAAAACGACAGAATGCAAATACCTGAAAAACAGGAAAAATTAAAACTTGGATAATTTCATTATTGAAAGGAATATCAAAATGAAAATAAAGGCAGCCTTAAAATTCAGTCTGCACTTTAAAATGATACCATTGATGATATGATCCATAGAACACGTTGTCAGTTTTAGTCGTTAAACCTAGGAAGAGTTTGGATTAAAACAATTTTTGGCTTATAGCATGCACCAACAAAATGGGGAAAAATTAATTTGGTGTCAATTTCTTATTCAAAGGCATATAACAATGAAAATATGTGACTTAATAAATTACAATTAGCACTTTGAAAAAATATAAGTTATGATATGATGCAATGCACCCTTTTTTAGCTTTGGTCACTGGAAATATGCATGTTTTTTATGGAAAACCAAAATGACTGAAAGCAAGTATGTGAAAAATAGGGTATAATTAAAACTTGCACAACTTCATTATTTAATGGAATATAACACTGAAAATATGGGCAGACATAAACCCAATCAGCACTTTAAAATGAAACCATATATGATGTGATCCGTAGTTTATATTCGAAGTTTTATTCGCTAAAACTATGAGGAGTTTAAATAGAAAATCAAATGCATCGGCAAAATGGGGTAAATAAAATCTGGTGTAATTTTATTATCTAACAGAATATCACTATAAAAAGGTGTGAATTCATTAAACCGAATCAGTACTTTAATACAAAAATCAAATTAAATAATATTTAGGTCATATTTTCTTTGTTAAATGTGTCACAAGTTTACTGCAATTGGAGCAAAACGTGTGTTTACCGAGAATAGCGTAAAAATGCAGTAATGTTCGTAACGATTCTTACCGTAACCTCCAATGATGTCCCTTGTTTACTGAACTGGTCTGGTGAAAACATTATCCAGCAATTTAAAAAAAAACATATTCAGTCAATGTCAACAAAGAACTCGCTCTAAATTCGCTCTTTAGTTTGTAGCTTTTACCCGCTTCGCAAACAAAATGGCGTCGTCTATATTTTTCTTCAAGTCTCGCGAAATCCCGTAACGGGTGAGAACTCGGCACGCTTTATTATATAAAATGGGTGACCTTCCAGTCTCTGTTATCTACGTCTCTGGATTTAACGAGCTAGTTAATTTGAGATGTGATGATATTCAATTTTTTAACGAATATTTTACAATTACCATAAGAAAAAGTAAGACTGACCAATATCGTAACGGCGAAAAAATCGATATCGCTAAGGGCGAAACTGCGGCTTGCCCGTATTTTATTTTAGATAAATTTTTAGAAATTTCTGGATTATCGACGAGTGACAATAGTTTCTTGTTTAGACCTATTAATAATTCAAAAGGAAATTTAAAATTGATTCAGAAAGACAAACCGCTGAGTTATACCCGAAGTCGCGAGTGTATAACGGCTAGATTAAAAGAAGTGGTAGGTAATGCAAATATTGGCTTGCATTCATTGCGTGCCGGGGGCGCAACATGCGTGGCGAACGCGGCAGTTAATGACCGTTGTTGGAAACGGCATGGTCGCTGGAAGAGCGAAAATAGTAAGGATAGATATGTCTGTGACTCCTTGGAGAGGAGACTGAGTGTGTCTAAGGCTCTGGCGTTATAAATATTGGCATTTTCATTCTCAAATAGAATTGTGATGATAAACAGTTTTATTTTATTTTATTATTATTTTTTTTTGTCCCACCAGCCCGCTCTTTTCGTTTTCTAAACGTCTCGTCTGGTATTGCAAACATGAGTTTGTTGTTTTTAAGGAGAAACAGAAGTGTAGCAAAGACTTTATTTCACGCGTTTCGATAGTATAGCGTGAAATATTTGTCTTACGCGAAACGAGACTGTTTTACAGTAATAAAATGATTGGTCAGTCTTGCACGAGGATCTCAAACGTATGATTATGTTGTGTAGAGTTTATTCTACCAGGCGTCTTCAGTCAGTGCGGACAGGCTTTATTTTAATTCTATGTGCTAAGAAAAATGTGTTGTTGTTTTTTTGTTGTGATTGTATATGTTTTGATTTTTATATGAAACCAGACGCATGCATGAGGCTCGACCTTCGTATTGTGTTTCGACAATTGGCAAACGAGCACAGGTTTCCAGCGTTAACCGTCTCTGGTTTTTCCTGGCCGGTCGGTTCACATTTTGTAGTCATAAATCTTGTCATGTATGTATTCAATGTTGAACTTGGCTGCACAGTGTCCCGCAAATAAACGTCTCGTCTGGTATTGCAAACATGAGTTTGTTGTTTTTAAGGAGAAACAGAAGTGTAGCAAAGACATCATGTTTCATCCAAATCGGACCACTGGTCGTGTGCTGTGAGGAAACATATATTTATTCAAGAGTCAATAACTCCCCGAATACTAGCTGGAAAACAACGACATGGCGATATGCGCATGAACAACCTGTAGTAAAACTGAACATAAATTTAAATGAAATTCGGATCATTCGTTCCCTTAATGTGATACATAAACGTACTATTATCTATTAAGTTTTTTTTTGGAGCGGAACAGCCTGTATATTACACTCATATTTTCCCAATAAGGATACTATATATAAAGTTTCGTGAAATTCTGATAATAAGCGTCCAAGATCAAATCAAGATCAAAATTAAACCCTATCCATTATTGTTATGTATAATGCGGGGCAATAATTCACTGAAACAATTATGGAACCTAATGATATAATACATGTCAACCCTAAAAGGAAAGGGCGTATACAGTGTTGTCAATATTGATAAGTGTGTTACAAAATTATTAGTATATAATCAAAGATAAGGGACAATTTATTTCGTGGAAATTCGTAAAAGATCCACGCAAACTCAATGCGATCAAAAATAGAGTTCCGACGGAAGAAAAAGGCAGTGACTCTTTGCACCCCTACCCCCTCCAGCACACACTTAAAGAGCATAATAACACGCTATTCTTATATACTGATTTAAGACGACAATAGCGTTTTCTTATTAATAAGGAATGTTTTTTAAACAACATGTTGATCGTTCTGTATGCGGTATACAATAAAAGACGTATTTATACTCGTCGTATGATGTCACATAAACGTGCAGCTCAGCAGACACCCACCTCTTCTTCTTTGTGCTGATTTTCAACGCATGCACATGGCGATTAGTCCTTTGCGACAATGCGTATTGCACAAACACTTCGTCCATAGTATGCATCATACGCGAGAATTTAGTCATTCGGTATGTCTAACATAAATTTTATACCATGCGCTTAAAGCACATACTATAACAATTCCAATGACGATTATATGTACGTCTTTGGAAACAAAGCGGAATAACATGTTCTGTCTGCAACATTTATTCTGTCTAAACCATTATACTAACATTATATTTTATATTATCAATATTAATGATGTCCATTATATTTAAAATAAGTGATTTACATCAATCGCCTTCTCCGAATTCCCTTTTCCAATATCGATTCTATTTAATTCTTATTAAGTTTTAACAAATTCAGATCAGATCAGCCTTTCAGGTTAGCACAGTGATTTGTGTAATTGTGTAACTGGGTTCAGGCCAAATTGCCGAAAACATGTTAGTTACGTGGGTGGTCACCATACCGGACCGATGGGATTTCCGCCAGGGTACTTTAGCCCCCAACCAACCCCTCCCCCACCCCCCATCCCCCACCCCAACCCCCCACACAGCACAAAAACGTACCAAAATTAAAACATCTCTTATTAACAACAACATAGCTGAGACTCGCAGCTATAATTCAAAATCCGTTCCAACTTTCGAAAGTCTAGTAAATGAATTACGTAGGAATGGTAGGACACACTCATGGGTCAACAGATAATGCAATCGTAAGCGCGGAAGAACTTGATAAACTTCAAAATGCACAAACAATCGGATCATGTCTGATACTTCACTCGGAATCGAAATAATGGACGAAGAGATGGATAGAAAGATAGGGAGAGATGTAGGGCCGGACAGAATATAGAAAAATTTCATAAACAATAGAATTTGAGTGGATTGATAAAGCGGCGACTATCGTGGAGCATAAAATACATTTGAACATTAGAACAAAAATGTTGCTTATATCTGGTTTTGTCAAGATTTTTTTATAAATCACTTCGACCTTATAACAGTGAAACAGTCGTGACCTATACGGGAACATATTTTTTTATAAATTAGAATTCCAAGTAACATGTTTTATACAAATAACACATTTATATTACAAACGATATCGGACAATCAATGCTTACCATTATTTCCCAACGCAAGTGTAAAATTAAAAACCTCTTCATGTATTACTTTAAACAATGTATTGCATACTTCATCACGGTGCCTATACCACGTGACTTTTTAAGATCTGTGATGGGAGAATAAAGCGCGACCCAGTTAACATTGTTAATGATGTCTTTTTAAATATTTCACCATTTTTAATGAGATAAAGTGGAGAGCCCGCTTTTTCGTCAGAGTTTTCTATAGGTATCATGATCTTTTTTGAACAAATAAGTATGTTTTCAGTAATGTGCAACCGCGCGTTTGTAATATGAAGTCCCCACACTGATCCGCCATTTTCTAACCGTTCAAACGCGCGGTTGCACTTTACTGAAAAAACACTTATTTGTTTAAAAATAGTATGATATCGTTGGAAAAGTCTAACGCATGAGCGGGCTCTCGACTTTATCCCTTTAAAAATGGTGAAATATTTAAAAGGAGATCCTTAAAAATGTTAACTGGGTCGCGCTTTATTCTCCTAACACAGATCCGAAAATGTCACGTGGTTTAGGCACCGTGTTCATGTAAACGTAAAACATGACCTAATACTGCAATTTCGGTGGACGTCCGTTCTTTACTTAATAACGTGTATAGCCACTGAACACCTACTAAATTAAGCTTTATCATGATCGAATTAAAGTAAATGATCTTCAAATGTGAACGTTAAAGCGATTTCACTGAAGTGGATACCATAGCCTTCGCAGCGAAACATAAAATACACGATCATATTACTTATTCCTAATCTCCTAACTTAAACGAATGCTATGCTTTCCGTGGCTATCCTTACCTCGGTTCATTAACGTAACATCTTTCCGGCTGTATGAGTTAGAATACCCGCACACTCGTATGATGAGACTATCTTGGCACGCGACCATTACTGTACCCTCTTTTCCGACTGTCTGTAAAAATAAAACAGTATTGATATTCAAAGAATAGACGCGCGCCGTAAAAGTGCTGAAATGCAACGTTAAACATGAACCGAAATTTTAAGTATTGTTCTTTTACAAACGAGGTAACACTATTAACGGATATGTATTTTTCAGTGCTTTGTTTGCACTTAAACAATATTAACATACTGCACATGTATTTGCTAACAAAGGAAGCGTACGAACATTCAAATTACTCATATGCAATGATATACAATTATTCACGTTTCTTCTTATAACAAGCAGTATCATATACTATTTTAAGTAAATTTACAGTTGAAACGAGTGTCATCAAACTATAATTACTGACTGACAATGTCAAGACAAGAGCTACTAAATGTCCGTGATATTTTGTACACAAGAGCAATAAATTTGCCCCTCAATCATTTACTTGAATTCAATATACACATCATTATAAAATCTAGAAAAGTTGTTAACCCAACTTTTTAAATCCCGGCTTGACACAAATTAGAACTTGGTCTAGATATGATACAAATATTGTTTTCTTTTCAAGTGTTTGAATGATCGCGTCCTAAATGTGGCATATAGAGTGGTTACAACGCACCTATCAAACTTTAATTGTCGATCTAGATTTTGGACAACCGACCAATATTCTAAGAAATCGCTTAGTTGTGGACTAAAGCGTGGTGACGAGCTCAATGTTGACACAAGTCATGCGACGCCGGACATGAACTGATCATGAACACGATATTAAATTTGATTTGACACACGTCCTTGTGAAACGAACCACATATTTACATCTCGTCATTATCATGAAAGAGGCATGTTTCGAGTAAAATCTCTTTAGATAACACACGAATGTTGACGAAAAAAATAAAATAACCAACGAATCACAGCGCTATATTACGGATACCATATTGGAGATAACCTGCAGCATTATACGATATTGTAACGCAAATTAGACAACCCGATGAAGAAATAAACCCAGTGCGAAAATGATAGCGAAATAACGATTACAAAACCAAGATACTACTTCTGTGCGATGCTATATAATTTCCAGCACCGTCGAATTGACACGGTATTGTCATCTTATTCATGTGTTTTCGCTTTATCGTCTTTGTACTGTTTCGTTATCGTCACCACAATCCGCTTTATCGTTATACTACTGCCGCGGTATTGTCAATGTACTATCGCCTCCGTTGTGTACGGAATACCATTATAGCCATTGTAGTTACACATTTAAATCCAGAGGGCAACAATGCGATAGTACGATGACGACAATGCGATAGCAAGATGGCGACAATGCGATAGTGCGATGGCGACAATCCGATAGTGCGATGGCGACAGTGCGACAACGCGATAGTACGATGGCGACAATGCGATACTACGATGGCGACAATGCGATAATACGATGACGACAGTGCGATAGTCGATGGCGACAACGCGATAGTGCGATAATACGATGAGGACAGTGCGACAATACGATGGCGGCGACAGTGCGATAGTACAATGGCAACAATGCGACAATACGATGGCGACAGTGCGATAGTACGATGGCGACAATGCGATATTACAAAGACGACAGTACGATAACGCGATAGTACGATAGCGGCAATACGATGATACGATGGCGACAGTACGATATGAATATCGCATTGTGGCGATCGTACTATCGCGCTGTGGCATTTTCGACATCGTACTATCGCACTGTTGCTATCACACTATCGCATTGTCGCCATCGTGCTATCGCACTATCGCAATGTCGCCCTCTGGATTTTAATATGCAACCACGATGGTCATAACGGTAGTTGTGAATCAATCATTATTATCAACATAAGTAGCATTCCCTTATTCCTTAATCAAGTATCACGTATTTTATAAGTTTTTTTAGATAGTGCATGCAATTCTTAAGTAAATCGTAACAAACCCAAAGGTAATTTAAATTATAAACTTATTCAAAAATACGGAATAAGGAAATAGTTTTGTACTCCATATTCAAACTATATAAGAAACTGTATCTTTGTACTTTTTCCATTAATGTACTATGATTAATAATCAAGTTTCTTCTCTGCGCTTGAAAAGTATTACTTGCTCAGACCGAACTGGAATTTTCTACTCTGACAATTAACTTCAACCGAAGTTCAACCCTATAAAATTAGTTTACATCTAATCAAGAAACCAAAAAATGTTGTCTAGTATATTTATACTTTTTTTCGTACATGTAACAGTGTACTCCAGTTCATTTTTCGTTGATGGATAATGAAACTGAGCCGGTGCATTGTTTCCATACTCAACCGAATAAGGAACTGCCGTTTTATTAATCAAAATATAAATGAAATGAACCAAAGTGTACCACATACCTATGTACATTTTTTATATAGGTAACATATAAAGTTCATCAACTTGTGATACATTTTTCAAAGTGTTATGTAATTATAGGACATTTCCTTGTTGACAGTTGTATACGAAAAAAACATTAAAAACGTTTACTGCATATCATTGAAAATCATTGCATATAAAGGAAGTATATTACACATATGTTTATAATACATTTCTGTGTAGTTTCATTTAGTTACAGTCTAGTTCCTGTACAGCGGCTAAATAAGAAAAAACAGGAACCAATTTTTTTATTCCTAATTCAAGCTATTAAGGAACTGGCATGTTCTTTAACAAACAAACAAATAAAACAAAATGTAGCACGCAACATCAAGGATTATTGCATAACATAGATAGGACATTTAACCTATTTTTGTGACGCATTTCTTGATGATTTAATGATAAGTCAGTTCCTTATTCCTTATTCCTAATTAAAACCGTAAAAGGAACTTGCATTGTCTTACTTAATAAATCAATTCAAATGAATCAAATGTACATCATATCATAGCGAACAATAGTATATGTAGGTAGGATATTGTATTTATGAATTTAAGGATTGTTTATGTATTTTTTGCTTAATAACACAACAAATAATGTTTCGCGGCTGAAAGGCAAAACATAACCAGTTCCTTATTCATTTTTCACACCGAACAAAAAATAATATCTGATTAAACCATAAAAGGAACTGGCATTGTCTTACTTAAAACATGAAAACAATTTTTAAATCTTTATGTTTCTAACCGAAAAATGAAAGAAATTATTATGATTTAAAAAAACAACAAGATTTTATTAAAAATTAAATGTATTTCACAAGACTATTTAAATGAATGTACATGTAGTTGTGATATTATGTTTGGTTTAATTTATGAATGTGTCTGTGTAGTTTATTAATAATAAAGCTAGTTCCTTGTTCGTGGCTAAATACAAACATAATAACCAGGTCTTTAGTGTTTATTTAACCGAATATGAAACTGACATTATCTCACTTATAAATAAGTGAATAATTCGCATGTGCCAAACTGTAAATAATGACAATAAAATAATTCTTTGTATATATGTATAGACAGACAAAGCATTATATTTCATATAAGCTGAATTATGCGTAATATTTCGTTCTCCTACGTTCGTTTCTTACTAGAAACGAGGAACAAGTCCATTGTTCCTTATTAAGCCGAATACCTGGCAAGTTATTAATTTAAATTTAACTTCACATAAACCGCATTTTGCTATTTATTTTCAAACAATCTATTTCATGTATGTTTACTATCAAATTATTTATTCTAAGAATGCCTTCTTAATAATTTGATAAAAATTCATTGTTCATGTCAACCAAGCGAAGTATGTTTACTAAACCTTTACATTTGTATTAAGGTGTGCTCTTTAATAAACCAGTTCCTTTTTCGTGGCTGAATAAGCATTAGGGAACCAGTTTCTTATTTTTCAGTCAAACCGTATAAGGAACTGGCATTTTCTTATTTAAAATATGTATAAACACGAACGAACGTGTAGAGTATACAAATAAAATCAATGTGCATGTAGTTATGATTTTTATGATATTCATGGTTTACATTCACAAACTTCTATCGCATATTGTCCTAGCTTTTATTGCTTTGCTTATGTAACCAATTAGAAAACCGTCTATTTTTATACGCATCTATTTGTATTTACTTCATAATCTTAATTGTAACGTTTCAAATTTGAACGCTTGTATTTGTCACTACACAAGATTAAAACATTGTTACAGCCATTTAAAAAAAATGTCAAGTTGAAAAGCTGGGTTAAGCAGATATGCCGAAAAATATACTAAATAGATATTCTCTGTTACTCAAACTGCGTCCTTACGGTATTCCTTTAGCATTCAAAGATAAACTTGACCAAGTGCATACATAGTTCTTAAGGCTAGTCGATGGGCGGTCTCAGTGCAAACGCCATTTACATATATACAGCGTGCGAACAAACTTAATAAAAAGCAGAACATAAAAATGCGCACACGGTGGAACCCAATAGCCTTTCCAAAATGTTCCCACAGCACTTTCTCAACAACAACAACTTTAAACTTGTTTAAAACGATCGCCGCATCATATCGTTCTAAGCGATTGCATGGCGCGCCACAGTGTTCCAATGGCGCTGCTTGCGACTGTACAGCGCGCATCTTCGTGTTCTACATATTTTACGGCGTTTTGAGCTCCGCACGAACAACGTAACGGTATAACTGTATTTTTACGAAAGAAATGCGATTAGGTCGCTTTGCGATTTCCACACATTCTACAGAGCGCTGTGTTTTTTTTCAAATCATGCATTCGTCTCACATACGCAATAAATTCAAAGCATTGCAACGATTTTATATGTTTCTTACGTTTACGTGACAATCGGGCTGTTTCATTTAAGTTAGTACGCACGTTTGCTTACATAAGTATACTTAGGAAAGTCGAACGAAAATCCAATCGTTTCATAAAACAAATATGACGCAATCACCTGCTACGAATGCGTAAGTTCAATAGTAAAAGTTACGAATGGTCAAGGGCTGTCGTAACGTTCGAAATATGGCCGCCTTTGCGAGTGAACGTCCTCACAGATTTTACACATACAAAAAATAAATAAAGTGTTTTTGTTTTTCAAAGGAGCATGCGTTTTCTCGTATATATGAAAAAGTCGGTAAATTTATGGACAATTGTTTCCCTTGATTGCAATTGTTTAATAACTTTCATTATTTACATTTTATTATAAATGATAAAAGGATTTCTTCCTGCAAAATTTAGTATTTTATGTGTGACTTGCAGGAAGAAATGACATTTATAAGATAATGAAAATAATGCAACGTATAAAAAATAAACACATTTAGATGTTACCAGACCATGTGGATTTAGGCTAAAAATCACAAATTTACAATAAGAAAACACTCAAGTAAAACAAATTTTACTTAACGTGAGTTTTAAAATATTAGATTCAATATGTTTTAAAATATTAGATTTAATTGTGTTTATTTTTGTTTTGTGAACATAAATATATATTAGTATATTTAGTATATTTTGAGCACTTGATCATTTACAAAAATATTTCAGTCATGTTACAGGTAAAGCAATCTATGCAGGTTAACTATAAGTCCGTTTTAAATAAGAAAAAAACATATATTTATACACTTTAAGATCATTGCAATTGTAGAAAAAAGTTAATCTGAATCAAAACCATTTTCGCGAAACAATGACAATTATCCAGAAAATTAATATATTTGGTTTCCGCTTACATTTTAACTAGATAACAACTTAAAATATGTTACTGTTTTTAGTTTAAAACATTATACTATGAAATCCTTTATAAATATGTTAAAAATTTTTTGAGTTGGTATATAATAATCTAGATCTTAAACGTCCACCACTGAGTAAAAGCTATATAGAGCTTTTCGTTGTGATACATGTCTTCTCAAATCATACCGTACGTACGCATCTGTAAATTAAATTATAACACAAAACACTACATTGTTAGAAAAGGAAAGAGAAAACCATTGTTGTTCTCCTTTTTGAACATTCCATTTCTTATAATTCACTTACGCATTAAACATAATCTAAGATAACCTTCTAGGTAATTCGATCCCAGAAGAAAACTTTGATTGTGTTACACTGTAAAGTCGTAATTAGTTGCAACAATATATATGTCCCTATCTTCTGTATCAATCATCTATGTATTCTTGTTCGCTCCATACATTCCAGTTTGACATAAATCTAACTAACCTTTTATATACGATGAGGTTCATAGTATATACTATGAACAACATTTTATTCTCCATACATTATCATAGTACTGCGCACTATGATGACCATAACCACTTCAAAATTGAGTAATTATTTACATAACACATTTGCTTAACGTGCCTGCTCCATATTGTCGGTCGATAAGTCATTCGACTTCGCGATCTCAAGGCTCATCATTAGGGCACTGGGAGCAAAATCGCAAGCATAGTTTTTTACTTTACATAATTCTTAACTCACCATCCTTTTTATATCGCTCCATGGCGAAAACTCATCACTAATGATCATCACCTGGTCACCGGGAGCAAAATTGTGTGGAATATCATCGTCGCTTTTACCATGGCCAGTAATTTGTTCCCTTACATCGTCCCGGGTGAATGTCCTCCTGAAATAATATATGAATGGTAAAACTTTTAAGTACAAGTTTGTCAGTATGTTACCGTCTAAGGCATACGTGTGCACGTATTGTTAAGTGATTGTGTTGTTTTTAGTTGTTCGCATGAACAACTAAGGTTAATAGTTGTGCTTTGATAATTGGTTTTCGGGGTACTACGATTCGAATCAAACTCAGCCCGCATCCGCTCCGAGAAAGAAGTTGCGTAAAAGTGTATTTTAAATAACATGTTTGCATCAAGAAAAAAGTCCACTGCGTGTTACGTTAAAATCGCATAACACAGCTCTGTAAATGAACGTGTGTGTTATTCAGAAGTTTACTTGAATGTCAAGTAATTCAGTGCAGAAATACACGCATATATATACGCACGCAGCTTAGCAGCTGCGGTTATTAATTAGCAACCTTAATAACAGGCGATTTCTTATCAGATCAACGGGAGGGAAACGGGAAAAACTCAATATCAGTGTTCTAAATGATCAATAAAACCATTTTCATGTAAAGCAAACAAGTATTAAAAGAAAAACAAAATTTCTTATTTTCACATGCATATAAATTTCATTTCATTATTGTTTCATAATGATAACTAATACGTTGTTAATAGAAAAAAGTTGTGACAATCGGAAATAATTTATCAATATTCGCTTAAGCTCAACATAAAACAACAACAAGGTTTGTTTTAATAATTTCCGCTATTATTGTTTTTGAAATGTTTACATAATACTTATATTTCTATTAAAACCGATAATTGCATCGATGTGAAACTTTGTATTTTGACTCGGTACTCGGTCACTTAATTGTCCAGGGAATACATGATGGCCTATCAAAAATCGGTATTGATTTGAATATGAGAAAACATACACTATCGAAATAGCATAGTGTCACGATAAGACAGAAATCGTTTTATTGTCTAGTCACAAATGTTTGCTGTACTCGGTCAGTCGGTATAGAGATCTTTATTGAAAGACTGAACAGGCAACACAAAATTTGCCAGTTTACTATAAATAACAATGTTTCACTTCAATTTTCTATCGAGAAGAATTTAGCTTCGATGTTTTAATTATAAGAAACAAACTGTTTTTTAAAGACACATTCGAATCACACTTTTTAAATCGCAAGTTTTAAATAAACACAACCTTTTCAAATGTGAAAAGAGTGTGTCTTAACGCATAGTCGAGATGCATGTGCACTGTTTATCATACTTTATGTGATATAGAGTTACCTTAGACAAAAAGAGGAGAAAATGTCCCTTTTAGACGTGTTGAAAGCAAAGAAAATATTCTGAAAATGGTATAATGAGAACGAGTTAATATAAATAGCATTTGCAATCACCATCATATTTAATGAAAATTGCAGGAAAATATCGAATACATGTAAGCATCACATTAGGACTACTATTTCATTATGGAAATTCCATTTACAAAACATTAGTTTCTTGACACAATATACAAATTTAAAATATACAATAAGATAATTAAAAAAATAATAATCTCCGAGTAATACGTTTACCTCACGAATAAGGTACTCATAAAGACAGCTCTGTTGACCCGTACTGTTATTGATGCATTACTTGTTACCCTAGCGGTTCACACGGTGTCAATAATGCTCTGACCTTACAATCGGTGTGGAACACTAATGCGCGTTTTCACCTTAAATGACCTATACATAACACAAGCATACATGAATGAATACATTCAAATATTTCATAGGCTGATTCGAGAGAAATCCCTTGAACTTTTGCCACAACGCTGCGTATGTGCACAGATTAAATGAAGCAAAACTGTTCAGCGTAAAGAATTCCCGACTATTCTATGCATGTTCAAACGACACATATACACAAAGTGTGGCCCAGTTATAACTATGCGTTAAAATCCATCTCGCAGAATTTCAGAGTCTGTACTCGGTTACTAAATCGTCAGAGGAAGAAATAATTGACTTTCGATAAACACAGTTTTGCTTTCAAGATGAAAAAACAAACACTACCGAACAAGTAATCATAATAAGAGGAAAATCGTTTAAATTTCAAACCATAAATGTTTGCCGTACTCGGTCAGTACATCTTGAAATCGTTTATGAACGCCCGGATAGGCTACCCTAATTTGCCAGTTTGATATATTCTATATTTAAAATTCTATTCTATTTCGAAAAGCATTGTGCTAAAATGTGTCACAATACGCAATGAGATTTTAAAAGAGCTAGGTATTGGTATCACCAATATCACCATAATACTGCTGCGGTTCATTCTTTGCAAGGCTCGCACAGAGCGACAGGTACACTCATGCACTGAGTAAATAATCTTATTGTGTGGTCGTCATCGTAACGCTAAAATTTGCTTACACCTTTATTCCTAAGAGCGAAACTAGATTATTGTACGTTGAATATCTTTCCGGAGTTTTTTTTGTACGTAACACTTTAAGACGCTTTATTGAACTGATTTTGTGGTATATGAGTCCACCTACATGACCTACAAATGAAGTGTTAAATTTTTGTCTTGGTCCTTTGATTTTTGACGAAGATACGGGCCTTTGACTTATCGTAAGGGAATTGATAAGGGTGATAGTTATAATATATTTAGTATATATCATTTTTATGCACAGATTATTTTTGGCAAATGAAGAAATATTTTTCAGTTTTCCGGATGTTTGTCATTCAATTCTTTCAGATATTGACCTGATTTGTGGAATGCATTTCTTCATACATGCCCTACAGGTGAAATGTGAAATTCGTGCCGGTCTGTTGATTATTGGCGTATTTATGGGCCTTTTACTTAGACATTTTCACTATAATTACCGTTTTCCGGAGGTTTTGTAAATGCTTTCAGATATTGAGCTGAATTTTGGTATGTGGGTCTAACTACATGACCTACAGATAAGTACGTGTTCCGGTCCATTGATTTTTGCGAAGTTATTCGGCCTTGGACTTATACATGTGCTCTATAATAATCGTTTGTCGGAGCCTTTTTAAACAACGCTTTCAGATAATGAGCTGATATTTGGTATGTGAGTCTATTTACATTGCCTTCAGATGAAGTGTTAAATGTGTTCGGTTCCATTGACTTTTGGCGCAGTTATGGGCGTTGGACGTTGAAATTTTCTCTATCATTATTGTTTTCAGGAGTTTTTTTACGAAATGCTTCCATATGTTGGGCTGATGTTTATGCTTCCAGTAAGATGGCATATAGCAGTCTATCCGCCTGTCCGTCCGACATTCTGTTTTGAGGATTTGTTTGCGAAACCTTTTAAGATATTGAGCTGTTTTTTGGTATGCTAGTCTATCTATATGTAGAATTATTTCCGGTCCGTTGATTTTTTATGAAAAAAGGACCTTTCACTGATCTAAATTTTGCAATGGCACGTAATAAGCTTCAAAAGGAGACTATTTGATTTATCACTTGGCAGGTTCAATGTAATATTTGACAAGAGAAGTAATATTTGTTAAAGTGATACAATCAAAGGTAGCAACTTCTGTTTTGTATGCAAAGCTCTTAGATACTGTGCTGATTTTAGGCATGCGAGTCCACATACATGCCATACACAAGAAGTGTGAAAATCGTTCCGTTACATTTGGGCGTTGGCGTTAGAAATTGTATGTATTATAACCGTTTTTCGGAGATTGTTTACGCAACGCTTTCAGATATTGAGCTGATTTAAGGTATGTAAGTCTACCTATATTACCTTAATATGACGTGTGCAATTCGTTCTAGTCCATTTATTTTTGGCGAAGTAATGGGCCTTGGAATTAGAAATTTTATCTTTGATAACCGTTTCCGATATTTTTTACGCAGCGCTTTCAGATATTGAGCTAATTTTTTATATGTAATTCTACTTATATGAACTACATAACAAATGTAAAATTCGTTACGGTCCATTGATTTTTAACTAAGTAATGAAACTTTGAGTTTTAAAATTTTATCTTTGATAATCGTTTCCTGGATGGTTTTTACGCAAACCTTTCATATATTGAGCTGATGTTTTGTATGTGAGTCTACGTATATGACCTTCATTTGCAGTGTGAAAGTCGTTCTTGTCCATTTATTTTTGGCGTAGTTATGGGTCTTGCTTGTACTTAGAAATTTTCTCTATTATAACCTTTTTCGGAAGTTTTTAACGAAAAGCTTTGATATATTGAGCTGATGTTTGGTTTTTGAGTCGAACTACATTACTTACAGATAAAGTTTGAGCTTCGTTTTGGTCATTTGGTTTTTAGCTAAGGTATGGACCTTGTTTTCTCTAAAATAGCTTGTGTGGGTCTTCAAAGCGGAGAAAGGGAAATTGTGTTTAAATTTACAAAGGCAGTTGTTGTGTCAAGATATGTGTTGTTGAAACTAAGCTCATCTTTTTAATCACAAGTTGAGTTTGTGTTAATGCTGTGTACGATAATGAGAGATTGTAAATCAAAGTCATTTTGCTCCTTGATGTTTTTGCCAAATCTCACCACTGTTTAAAATTAAAATTTAATTACATTGATGTTTTCTTTTTTTCGTGGCCGTTCGATTAGCCTACGTTAAAAAGTCAAATTTCATGTCGTGTGACTGTTACATTACTTACATTCAAAGAGCGAACACATGCAGCCTTTTGATTATTTGTTGTTCTTATTGAATTTTTTTCATAACGATAGTAATCCTTTACGAATCATATCACAAACACATGGTATTTGTGTGTGATTATTTGGACTTATTGCTGTTTTGAAAAATATCTCATCAATGGCATGGCGGTCAGTACACCTACTTACTATTGGTAAGCTGATTCGCGAGTGCTTAGTGCACATACTTGGCAATATAAATGCCGAACATAATACATCGGAAAAGACGTAGGAATATTTGCACAACCTTACTCGATTGACGCATGTTGTATGATTTTATACAGTATAAATTAGTTTAGTCATCATATTAAATAGCATTACATTTAGTCTTTTACCAACAGATTTGAAATACAAATGTAAGCAATCAGTGCCTGTACCTGTCTCCATTGGCGTCTATGACAAAAAAGTTAAAGTTGCAGTCTACGCCGAGCGACGCACTTGTAAATTCCTAAAATCAAGAACGGAAATTATATAAATGTCTTTACATATGACATAATATTTAAATTGTGAACGACATAATGTTACTTGTGATAAAACATATAGTAAGAAAGAAGTGAATATCAAATAGCAATGCAATAAACTCAAACATTATAGTCGGAAGTTTCAATTATGATTCAAAACCAATTTAGTTAAGAACATATCACGCATAGTACGCTCCGTACTTTTGAAATTCCGTTTTGACCTAAAACACATGGACAAAATAACGCAAATAATTTAATAATTATTTTAGCCCTATACTAAATTTTGTAATGTAAATGCAAACAGATCGCCCGATTTGTACGACACAATTAGAGCTATTTAACCTAGAGGCTACAAATAGAAAAAAACACAAACATACACAAGACTTGTTGTGGCAATGCTGCGACACGTTCGTAGAAAATACTGCCTTATGAATCCGCCGATTTATATTTAAAATAATCCTTTTTTATAGACTCAACTCAACTTATACCATTATCTATACTTTTCTTCTATCTGAAAAACATTTTTCTGTCAGTTATCTTTGTAAGAACGAAAACTGTTGAATCTTTTTATTGTTTGTACATTTTCCGAAATAAAACGTTATAAAATTATCACGCGCATTAATAAACGCACATATTAGTCTTATTTTCAAACACAATTAAGCTTAAGCATCACCTGGGACACCAGCTCGGGAGAAAAATGTAATTGCACGTGGTCCTTTCTTAATCGTACGGCCCCATTGGCACCACACTTATACGCAACTTATTATAGGTTGATGCACTTATTATTTAACTAAATTTTAAAAGGGCATATTAAAGTTTGTCCCCATAAATACATGGAGGATATTTGTTGGATTCGGTGGATTATCGATTTTAATTCAAGAGAGATCGTAGAAAATAATATTTTCATAAGTGGCGCAGCCACGAGTGAAAATATATATTTTCTTTGATCACGAGTGAATTAAAATCGATATTCCACCGAGTCCAACACATTTTCTGTTTATTTTATGCTTTTTTTTCACAGTTTATATACATTATTAAAGAGTTTAACTAAAGAATTTCGCTGAGATAATGACGTCATTTCGTCAAAAATATACGTCATTTCACAGTAAACAGTGAAAATTATTGATAATTTTCACTGTTTATTTTCACTGTTTGAAACAGTGAAATTATCAGTTTTAATTCACTGATATTTCTCTATAAACCACCGGAAAGCATAAAATAAATATGTGTATTCACACAATGCATATTCCATCTTGTCGAGCATATTTGTTACAAGTTGTATTGATATATATGAAGTTATAGGACATAACATGTGTTTGTTTTCTCGATATATGCACCGCAGCAATCGTCGATATTTACCGTTAATAAAAAGGTAATATTTAGCCGAAAAACAAGCTTGCAGCGATTATGACATTATGTATCATTCAGGAACTCACTCTATAACGACTTCTACGTTTCGTGCGTGCTAACGACAACGTTCCGGTAAATGTATACACGTATTTTCATGTTGTACACGCAATACAATGCCCCATTAAAATGATACTTATCCATTTTATTAGATAACTTTTGGATCAAAACATAAACACAATTCCTTTAGCCGACTTTACTTCATACCGTGTTACAATGATATATGCACCATTCTATATCGTTGTACACGTGCGCACGAGTGTATTTCAGGTACGCGCGTGTAAGGTAAGACATAATCAATTTTTGTTTTCCTTAACCTCTGCTTACGTCTTAAACAATATATATATATATATATATATATATATATATATATATATATATATATATATATATATATATATATATATATATATATATTATGCAATGAAAACCTTAACTTAAGGGCGTGAATTGTTTTTTTATAAACAAATACTATCGTAAAAACATGTTCGCAATTATCCTCCCATATATAACACAAACTCGGATAATGTTGTGTCATCTCATGGCGGATACCAATGGATGCGCGTGATATTCATCGCGGTTTGAAATTTGAAATAATAATAAGTGTTACAAACGTTCCAATCATTCAATATTTCTGAATGGCTAGACTCTGACGTCGCGGTGATATATGGTGAGTATAAATTGTATCAACTTATGCAGTGATATTGACACGAATGAATGCGTAAATATTTAGATGTGTGTTACGTTGAAATCCTGGTAAGCCTGGCGGATGATCGCGTAGACATTATCGACCTCTCGGTTCTTTACAGCTTTTACAAGCTCGTCTTGGCAATCTGAAGGCATGTAAGTCTCGAAGTGTGTCCTCAACAGGAACAGCAAGCGCTCTAAAAAAGTGCGTATGTAGTAAGACATTGCATGCTCAGGTTACATATATAATCGCAAATAAATTACCAGTCAGCTCTAGCATTGATGATTTTGTTCAATTTAGTTATCTCTTCAAAAACATACATCTCAGCGAACATTTTCGAAAAAAACGTTACTTTTATTTGCAATGTGTTATCCCATTCAACGTGGCATATGCGTTTTGTTTGAAATCAAATAATATAACCATTTGTAAATGGAAACACTAAAAAACAACCAAAAACACGACTGTGTTTATTGATTGTCACAGGGAAAAAGCAGTTTGTAGTTGGAATATTTCATCGATACCATTAAAACATCATGCAATAAACCCATCGGAGATTCCGCCAGCTACACGCGATCTACCAATCAAGTGCTGCACTCATACTAAGGAAGAGATCGGCAGCGCCATCTAGCAATTGAAGAACGGCACATCTAAAAGGCCTGCCAGCACATCCACAGAAGCGCTTAAGGCTGACATGGATACCAGTGTGTAGCTACTACACCCTCTATTCAGCAAGATATGAGAAGAAACAGAAATTCAAACAGAGTGGACTGAGGGTTACCTCATTAAGCTCACAAGAAAGGCGACATCATTTCATGCTCCAACTACCAAGGAATCACGCTGTTGTCCATCCCATGAAAGTTGTTTATCGCATTCTGTTGAACCAAATGAAAGACGAAGTAGACCCGCATCTCGGTTACCAACAAATCGGCTTTTGAAAGGAGTCAGTACATATATTCAATGCAACAAGACGTTTACCAGAAGCAGTACGCAGCTGGTTAAAAGCCATTCTCCTGCGTATGCAGCATAATGAGATTATAGGAAAATTCTGAAAACCGACTGACTGTGTTAATTCACTTATAATAGTTTAAAAACCCAAGACTGACAAACTGCGGATTTGCCTAGACCCAAAAACATTGAACGATGCCATACGACGAACGCACTGTCGTATGTCTGCATTGGATGTCGTGAAGGCCCGACTTTCGAATCCTACGCAGTTTTCGCTACTTGACATTACGCATGCATATAGGAGTGTCAAGACAGTTAGCACATAGTGTGGACGATATGGCATACCAGCCAAATCAAACATGTTTCAACAGAAGATGAATACAATATTTGAGAGACTGATTGGCGTGACCTAAATTGTTGATGACATATTAATACATTGACAACGAGACAGGGACACGATTCTAACACCTCCGTGCCGTGTTGGAAAGGGCAGAGAGTAAAGGGAGTGTAACGCTGAGAAATGTGTTATTGGAGTAAACGAGGAACTATTCGTCGGGCGCTTGATTACCTCCACTGAACTGAAACCTGATCCGTCAAAGGTCACGGTCATATACAATTTGCAGGTTCCGCAAAATTGACAGGAACTGTAACCCATTCTTGGCATGATTTACTACCTGCAAAAGTTTTCTCCCAATATAGCGAAAACCACTGCTCCGATGCTTAAAATGACATGCATGTTTATGGGACAACGCGAAAACAATTTATTTCAATAAAATTAAACGGTAGTAGCGCAAAGTCCAGTTTTGTCGTATATTGATGACAAGGAGCCCGTTAATCTAAAATGCGACGCTTCTTAACATGGCGTTGGCACGGTAATTATGCAAGACGGACTACCGGTGGCATATCCCTCAAAGACATTTACGCCGACAGAATCTGGTTAGGCAAACATAGGGCGTGAAATGTTCGCAATACTGTATGGTTGCAAACGTTTCCACCAGTAGCTTTACGGACGACACGTGACCGTAACCAGTGACCACAAGCCTCTATAGGTGAAAAAGCCCCGCTCAGCAGACCAACCACGCCAGCAGAGGACGGTGCTACAGCTTCAAATGTATGACCGAGATGAATGTCACGTGAGCGGAAAAAGCGTTCCGATCTGACTTACTGTCAAGGAACCCTATGAATGACAACGACTATATCTTTGAAGGTCTTGACGTGCACGTACATACAGTTATAACATCTTACGTGAGAGACCGTCGTCTCGGAATTTGAAGAGACTCTTATACGAATGACAGTTAAATGCAAACTCTGATACAGACCATACGACTCATAGACTATTTATTGGACATACTGTCCGAAACAGATACTTGAGTATTGGATTCATAAATATGAACTCTCATATTCAGATGGCTTAGTCTTCAGAGGTCAGACTATCCAATTTCCAAGGGCATGACGTCCTGACATGATACAGTGGGGTTAGGGATTTTGTTCCGCAAATAAGGGGTTGCTTAGGGATGAATATTTTAGCGGATTCATCTCTAACAATCTGGTTTCTTTTAGGGATTAATCCCTAACAATCCCTTCTGAAATTTTTAAGGGTTGAAAACGGATTATTAGGGATTGTTAGGGTTGAATAGGGATGCTAGGCCACTGCGCATGCGTACGGGTTAAAAGTCAGAGTTACGAATGAGAGCTTTTGCTAGTACTGCGCATGCGTAAGGCTGAAAACGCAGAGTTATTTTCGTGAGCTGTAAATCGCGATAATAACTCCGCCTTTTCAGCCCTACGCATGCGCAGTACTTTAATATATTAAAGCAACGATCTATAAATAAAGACCATTCGGACGAATAGAAAGTATCTGGAATTCGCGCAACGAAAACAATATCAATATTACGTGAGAAGCCGCTAGTCTCACTCTGTTATCTGGCGTTATCATTCGCTACTGCAGCGTATCTGCTCGCTTAATTCTAATACACAACAATTCATTACTTCGCACAATAGAACTGAAAACATTTTAAATATAAAAACAGTTTTGATATTAATAGCAGCGTTGATATATTAAACGTGATTTTAAAATAAAACATAATATATGAAAACATATGAGTCTCTGAACCAATAGTAAGTAATGAAACGTAATAATGGTATTTTAGGCCGAGTTAGCTTTTTAACAAGAACACCTTTCAATTGTCGTAAACTTAATTATTTCTTTCTGGAAATAATGAACTTAGAATAAGTATAAAAATGATCTCAAAATCTACAGCCTATAACTTTAACTTTAATATTTTCGCGGATATTAAATAACAATACTTTGAGAGATTATCGGCCGAGTTAGACTATTTAAAAGCATATTAATACTGCTGATGTACATATCATTTTAAAGGTAATATAAAATGCACAATGCTATTTTTTTTTTATTTAAACGTGAACAGTCTCTGAGATGTTCATTACCGATGCATGTTTTTCTTATTGAAAAGTACATATCCGCCTTTGCCTAAAAATTTACTGTCTCTAAATTAACATTTCATGTTTGAACATTTAGAGGTAATATAAAAAGCTATGGTCGAAAAAAAACTAATTTATATTAAACTGTTCTGGTGATTTCTTTCTATTTCCTAAACAGATGTATTTCTTTATTAAATTTTCCAAATAAAGTGTTAATTTTAGAATAAATTGTAAGACATTAAAAAATATATTGATTTTAGTTTATTTTATTACGTACAAATAATATTAGCAGGACAATAAACATTTTGGATACACTTCTCTTCAAGAGAGACCATGTCCCCAAAGTGGATTAAGTGTGTTTATGTCTGTGACACCACATGTCTACGCATCTGTTGATAAGATTATCACAATAAGATGATTGAAATCTCGTCGCCGAGCGTGAATACCCAATAACACTAATCTTTGTTTATTTATAAATCTTTGATCATCATCACACCTTTTTACTGCACACAATTGGTGTAAACAAATTGTTAAATATTGTTACTTGTGACAATTTACTTATAGTTATGAGTAAATTTATTATTCTCTATTCTCAAAATACTATTAAATTCTCCTCATCTGTATCAACTAGATCATCATCAACCTATCAACATTATTAGCATTATCGTACAAATAACAACCCAAATACAAATTAGGAATGATTGCTTGTATTTGACAGGACTTCGACATATAAATGCATAAAAACACAATTCTTTCGACGCCCGTATGTGTTTCTTGTTCAACGGAGATCCACCTGAATGGCACCGCTAAGTTGATGAATCTCGAGATATATACATTTATGAATGAAAGGCTTCATGAACGTTGACGTCGCTCTTGGTTACCAGAAAAATTCCCACGCACGGATTTCAACCGTCATTGTTTACAATCGATTAAGTGCCCAAGTACTGGAATTGGTATAGCGTTGTTTAAAGGGGCCGTCCAACAAATGTTGGCATGTATTGAAGCTTGTCATTAAATGCTTTAAATGCTTTGTATTGATAAATTTAAACATTTGAACTAAAAATCGCCAGTAAAAAAACAACAACAAGAATACAAGTTTAAAAAAGGTGAAAAAAGTAACCTTCAACAGGGCTTGAACCACTGACCCCTAGATTCCTGGAGTAAAAAGCCTCCCGCCTAGACCACTAGACTATCCACGCTAATGTTGAGAGCAAATGTATTGTATAGCCATATAAGAAACCCTTGTAGTTTCCCAAAATATCATTTCGCGTCGATACGACGATTTATCTGTTGGACGGCCCCTTTAAAGGTGTATGTCCAGCGCGTGTGCCGGGAAAACAGGGCTTAATGTATTTTTGTGTACAGCTCTATAATATTTATATCAAATATGTATGAAACAATGTCGGTAAACATTAACCCGGTGTTAACTTTTGAAAATATTGAGGCGTTTATTAATTATGAATATAAAACGGAGCATTAATCCGCATATTAAATCAAAGTACTGACAGTACTGGTGTGACGATGCGTTTGAATAGGATTGATATAAAAGTATCTATTTAAGTTTATCTACATCACAACAAGTGTGTATATGGGTACGACAATTTTGGGTAGGAAAAAAAATTGGTACGACAATTTTGGGTTGCAAAAATATGCCAAAAAAAATCGGGTACGAAAAAAGGTTTGGTTACCAAAAAATTGGGTAAGAAAAATAAATTGGGTACAAAAAAATGGGGTATGAGCAAAAATTTGGGTACGAAAAAAAATGGGTACGAACAAAATTGGGTACGAAAAATATAGGGTACGAAAAAAAATGGGGTACGGGAAAGTAGTACCCGTGGGGAACTTGATCCAGTCAGCGAAACTGGGAGGCAGGTTACATTCTCGATCAAATCTTTAAAAAGAATCGACCTGTATTGTCTGTACCACTTATCTTAAAAAAACGTTCTGTTGCAGTAAAACGTTTGTGGGTTATAACATTGCGTTTTAGCATATAAATTCAAAACTTGACATGCTATTTAATTTCACATGAATATTATTCCAAACTTTATATTTCGTTGTTTCCTTTCCTAAGTTCATGATGCTATGTGTACGGACGTGATTTCACATGCCCTTGTGCATGAACATATATTTTTCCCCTTTTGATTATTGCTTTTTTCTCTAATTCAATAAGCTTAGACATGTTTGTTCGTTACGTACGGCAATACTTTCATGATGATTCCCAAAAGTAGGTTTGAGCTCATAGTCGGAAACGTGTCGTAAGAGCACTTGAATACGTGAGTTCGCCCATGAACACATGGTAAGGTTAACTAAATCTCCGCGATATGACCTAATAGATATTTAAAACAGCAAACAATATCCAACAAACGAATGAATTATCAAACATAGTATGTGCACTGATGTGGCTCTGTAATTTCTGTTTGAAAAGTTTATTAAATATGCAAAATGAGTAAGTACGCATAAGAGCGAGTTTCACAGATGGCATACGGCTATTATGTTGTTTATATACCATAGTCGCTACAACGTTTACAAATGGCAGGTTCGAAATAATTCGTTTTCTTTACACTTATGATCGTGTTAAAAGTTAATTATACACGTTTTAATTCGCAATGTATTTACAGAATTACAACAAATGTCAAATACAATACAGAAAATCCATAGTTGTTTCATTGATTTATAAACATATAATGGATTGAATATAACTGATTTAAAATTAACGTTTTCAAACTATTATTAATTTTTTTCCCAGAATATGCTGTCCTTTTTAAAGCGGAGCTTCCTATACCTTTATCAATGTAAATCAGCGAGGTATGCCGATTAGAAAAATCGAGCTATCTCAATCGGACTGGCTCGGTCTTTTACATAGATCGCCATTGTGAATTGTTTTTCATGGTATGATAACTTAGACGAGCTGCTTCGCAGCATCGTCAAAAACACCGGGCGTATTGCATATTAGTTCGGAGACATGAACTTATTTCGAAAGAAAGCAATAAGAGGTTCAATTCTATACATGTATGAGCAAGTCTTTCTGCGCACGATTACGCTCTTACTCTTCGTATATATTTGACTCATATGGATCATGGCAAATACCTAGTGTTTTATTTTGCCTAATATTAATTAAGTTATGCATCTTTTTGTACTTTAAGCAGCATAGCATGACTTCCGAATGAAAATAAATTAACTTTAATTTTAGGCAAAAAATAATCAATCTTCAATGTAATGTGGTTTGCTTGATAATATTATACAATGCTCGTTGATACCAATGCATTTATGCGAATAATTATCTTGTACATTCTTTGTTAGTCTCAATGGCAAAGAGAGCGGTACAGGTTTCTCCACTAAATATCTGCTGAACTTCTTCATTTAAATTGAGATAAACTTTGAAAAATGTCAAGCCGTGGAACACTTTTTATTGAACAGTTCATATCTGCCTTTGCCATAAACTGAAATTGCAATTATGTTTCTTAATCAAGTATCAATTTGAAATTAATATAAAGAACTAAAGGTTGAACAAAAAATGATTTATTGATGTTTAACTGTCCCGGCGATGTCCTTTATATTCCTAAACTGATCTATTTCTTAATTAAATTTTCCAAATAAAATATATAAATTTTAGATGTATCTATAAAAAGAAAACACACTCTGCTTTCACTTTTGACGGACACATAATATTAGAAAGTCAATAAAAATGTTGAATTCAAATCTGCGATAGAGGCGCACACGCATTCTCTTCAAGGTGGATGTCCCCATTTTTTATTAAGCGTTTACTGGTGTGCCTGTGACACCACATGCCGGCACATGTGTAGATAAAATTAGAACGGTAAGATGCGTCATCTTAATCACTTGACTGAAATATCTGTTGCCGGAATGACACGAATCTTTGTTGCAGCACGGCAAATATTACGAATAATCCAACTTGTACCGTGTTAAAAACGCACACAGTTTCGTTTTCGATTCTTCGGTGTTACTACAAACAAATTCTGTGTTGAGTTTACAAATGACGTGTATTTCAGGCTATGAAACAATATGCTGTATGCAGCTTATCAATTGTATTTTGCGTGTGTGTGTTACTGCCATTTCAGGGGAAAATATTTAATTTTGAGTCAAATTTGGTCAAAAACACCTCGGCTGCCGGGTGTTCACCAAAGAAATAATTTTGATAAAAATATACCAGTACACGATGGCCAATGAGACCTTAATGTGCACTGGTAGACAATAAATAAATTGTGTTATGCATAAAACCGACCGAAATAAATCCTCATCTAAAAATAGTTGTCTACGCCCCGCCTACTTCTTTACGGCAGTGATTAACTCCGCCTTTTCATCCGTATTCCCCGCTGCTATCGACTGCGCATGCGTAGAGATTAATTAATCCCTTGAAGAGATGAATTCATCCCTTGCGATGAATTCATCCCTAAAAGAGCTTAATTCATCGCAATTTATCCCTAAACACCGCTGGAAAAGGTTTAATACAGATGAATTCGGATAAAACGGGGTGAAAACAGATTAATCCCTAATAATCGGCTGAATGAGGGTTATTTCTTAGGGATATAAAGAGATTAATTCCGGAACAAAATCGTTAACCCCACTGTACAGTCAGTACACACGAGCAACACGGGTGTATATAGTTTAAAGAGCCAATGGCGCGCTGTTTTGGCCTGGGATGACGAAAGAGATCACTAGGTGTTACAAAGGGGTCTTTGTCATAAATACATACCGACTGATGCAAATGAACAATTATTTCAATATGACATACCCGACCAATATTGGCGTAAGAATTAACAGGCGTGCTTGTTTAATGCAAAACGTGGTGATCATGTGTACTAATCTGAAAAAATATATATCAGTCAGGGCAGAAGTTTACCATTGCATGGCGGACATGAGAAATGAATTATAATATTTACATTAAAACGAAAATCATTTGACACATCACCTGGTTTATAAAGAACTAAAATATACTCAAACTTTGTTCTATTAAACTTTTTTTAGTTAATATGGATCTGATATGTTCGTCAAAATGTTGTTACTTACCTCTCGGCAACAACTTAACAGATTCGTCCGTGTACATGAAGTATCTACCGTGCACTCTGATCAGCGGTCCATCATCGTTCACTTGCACTATGAGACCAATTCGACCGAAGGTCTGAAATAGTTAATTGCTGTATGAATAATATCCATACCGTATGTTACGTTTGCTGTGCCTTCAATAAGTTAAATAGGTTTAAATATAGCCATATAAGGCAACCCACCCAAACCCTTGTAGGTGGCTGTGTATTTCAATAGACTAAGGCCTTTTTAAAAAAAATCGCGCCCAGGTTTTCATCATAACAAATGTTAAAAGTTTGGCAATGGACTAAAACAATTTTCAACTCTACCAAGATGTTATTATAACAAATATACTCACCAAGATTCATGAAGATTTGACTAAAAGTCTAGAGTGTTGAAGCGCTCATTATTTATTTAGACCTTATTAAAAAGATATTTTTAGTTCACATGACTCAATTGCAATATCGGTGAAAAACTACTCTTCTGACAAATTTGCATGAAGATTTTACTAAAAATGTTACTTGTAAACTATAAACAAAATTTCACAATCGCCATATAAAGAAAAATGTCCCGCGCCCTGGCGGCTATGTTTTTCAACGAAATGGAACCACGTTTTAACACTGAATAATATTTTATATGAAGATTGGTCTATACATGGGACTCATATGGTGCTAACTATAGCCATATAAGTAAAACTGTCAGACTGTCTGGCAGAATTGTTTTTCAACAGACCGGAATCATTTTTAAACTCGGCCTACATAATATAAGAACACAATACCTGGTCAAGCTGCAATCAACATTGAAATAAACATGTGACTTCTACAGATGAAACATAGTTTTA
Organism: Dreissena polymorpha; assembly: GCF_020536995.1. Classification (NCBI taxonomy): domain Eukaryota; kingdom Metazoa; phylum Mollusca; class Bivalvia; order Myida; family Dreissenidae; genus Dreissena; species Dreissena polymorpha. Next base: position 33,800,266 of record NC_068369.1, read on the forward strand.
CTCCAGCTATATTAGGAAAATTGACCTGCCGTCTGGCGGCCACGTTTTTCGACGACCCGGAATAATATCAAACTCAGCTTGTTCGTGAACACAACTTCACAGCAGATAAATGATTAAATATCTTCATTCGCATTGATTGAAAAATAACATTAACATTCTTGACAATTTAGTAAAATGAGTTTTACACAAACAATATAACACACTGACGATACAGGGCATACAAATAACAATCATTCAATTGCATGACTTGCAAAATAATGCAAAAACCTACAAATAAACATTTATGAATAGGTCTTTGAATGTTAAAACCCAATTAATGGATAGCTGTGAGAATATGTTGAATATGACATTATTTGTAAACAAACTGTGAACAGGACTGTTCGAAGATGTCAACACACCAATTGTTTAGCTAATATCATTTACTTGGTGGTTTCTATAAACACTAATTCGGGTTATACTAATACCAGACATATCAATAGTTTTCAAAAGTGCCAAAGCTGTGACCGTGAGTATTTTCTGTGTCAGCAGATGAAAGCTCCTTAGAATAGTTCTCCCACTCGAGACAAGGAAAATCAGGAACAAATTAAAACCGGTTCGGAACAGTTTCTGTCTGTTTAAAGATAGGTTTTAGATTGGTTAAAATACGTAGTGTACTGAAATAGTTGGATTACATATTTTGGAGTTAAGTCTGAATTTGAATGATTTATAGAACAATATCACAATGCTGTGCACATAGCAGTGAACTTGTAAAATTTCCAATTTATTAAAATGTTTACTTATGTACAAATCCTTAAAATTTCATATTGTTTTTAATCCTACTATTTTTACCGTGGTTTTGTTTAAAAGAGCGTCGTCATTCGATCACAACAACCAAGTCTTAGGCTTGCTGACGGGTAATTAGGTTACAGCTGTCATTGCTGGGCATTGAACAACAACTTATTTTGAATACAGGGCATTGGCAATAGTGGCTATTTTGCTTGTGCAAAAATACAACCACGGTTATTTAACCTATTTAACGCGCATTTCTGCAAACAATCGTTCGATGCACGGCTAATGGCAATACGTAAAGAAATCGCCATAGGGCTTCGCCGTAAAAATGGATGTTCACGTTATACACGAAAACCCGTGACGTCATGAAATTGTGTATCTAACGAATTTGGGTAGCTCGACAATAGTATGTAAAGTTCGTGTTATCCTCGATTTTGCACTATTATATTACATCGTTATAAAAACAAATTTCAACGCCTCCATGGTGAAGTGATAAGTGTACAGTTTTGCTTCTAGAATTCTGGGGTTCTAACACCCGTTAATGGCAAATATTGTATATTATTTCACTCGGATTTTCGTTGAAAAATATTAATATATCTTCAAAATACGAAAATCTGTTAACATGTCACTTTCGCGAAAGAGCTATTCGACGCGCCACCAAGCGCTCCACGTGTGGCATAAAGCGCCAAAGGCCTACGTTTGATTATTGGACGTAATTTTGACATATTACGTGAAGGGCGACATGAAACGTTGGTTCAATTCTAAAAATAACAACAAACCTTTCAAATATGTACATTATGCCAGACTGTAAATAAGAAAGAATCGACTTAGTCATAAGATATACCGAGAACAAATAGTTCCTAGTGTTCATAATGAATATACCTTAAGTGACCGATATTTGTTGAACTCATACCCTTGTTTGTGGGTAAGTATTGTTGTTCATCTCATTGCCAGACTGGACCTTTGCAGTATATGTTCTGCAAACGTTTTATTTTATATATTGTGTTGCTGCGAAGTGAAAGTGACAGATTTAACGTTTTTGAAAAAAACACTCCATGCGTTACATATACACACTTTTTGTTCGGCAACAAATACGCGTAAAGGTGTCAGTTTTGACGTTTAATTATTTGTTATAATTGTATTGAACTAAACAATATTTGATTCACTGTACGATATAATGAACGCTAGTTAATTTAATAGAATATTCGTCATTCATATACATATGTTAATCAAATGCTGCCAACATGAAATGATGGAAATAAAATGGTCTAACATACACATCGTTTTATGGACCTGGAAAAGAGCTTTGTTTCAGTTCAAATTAGTACATAACTGTATGTACGCATCTATGTTTTTGGAGTTGTGAAATGTATAACTTAATTTGTTAAAAAAAATATTAATGATGAAGTGTCCGGAATTACTGCGTGGTGAAAAAAAATATTTCAAGATTGTGTTTTGATAACTCGCTTTTATTATTTTGATTCGGAGTACAGGCATTTGTTTTTATTTTGGCAAAATAATGCAAGCGCCGCCTTATGAGGATGTGTGGATGTAAAACAGTGAGTGTTAAACCACTGGTATTTTAATCGTCTTGTTCAAGGATTGTTCAATGTTCGAACCCTATTATTATTATCGATATGAACAGACGTCATGTTTGCAAAATTTTCAAATAATCCGAAAGCGCAGTTACCTAAATCCTATTAATACGTATCGATTCCAAACATACATATATTGTATCAATCTAACAATGCGCGATCCACATAAACATTAGCACCTAAATATTAGTTAAAGTAGTATCCACGCTAAAACAAAGTATAAAAACATAAATAATGATGTTCGGGTTGCTTTACTTAGTATTAAACGAAAAAAAAGTATCGTAATTTCACCATTTACTAAAACAAGTACATCATTAATGACGTTTTATCTATTAATATTGGAAAACATTGACAAAGAGTCATTATTGTGCTTCATTCGGTAAAACCAAAACTTGCATTTTCTTAAAATCACCTTATAGTCTTCAGATGCGTACGAATGTTCGTGTACTCAAATTGTATATTATACGAGGGCTATAGCCCTGAAGAATCTGTCCTGACACCTCAAAACAACTTAATGTTTATGAGCAGGTTTCACTATAGATACACATGTCCCAGGAAACCTCTCCCACCTATCTAACAGCGACGTTTTTATCACATAACTGGAATCATTTTTAAACTCAGCCGAAACAATTGTAAAACACAGTGTTTCGATGCGATGAGGAAGATTAGTTGTAAGTTAAACAGGAATCACTTAAAAATGATATTCGACGTGTACCTTGATTTTCAAAATAAAGGTAGAAAAATAACATTTCTAAATAATTACATGAAATCAGAACAAAACGAAACAGTTGTTGTTTTATGTAGTTATTCCGTTATTCACGGTATGAAATATTTATCATATAATGAAAAAAGCATCGTGACTTTAGAATGTTCACACTTGTTCACTAATGCAATATAAAGGAATGTACCATACCTACCTCAGGGCGGCCAAATGTTCAATGGACCTGACATAATTAGATAACATGTTTTGATCAAGTTGAGCGACGATTTAAAAACGATGTAACTTTTATAGTGTGCACAAGTTCTTAATATTGAAATATATGCTCATCTGTGCGGCCTTCTGGTAACAAGTTTTCTAACGGACCCGACGCATTTTCAAACTTAGCTGAGATATCATAAGCATAAATATTGTGAGCAGAATTCATAGCGCTGGTTCAAACGTGAAGTGGTAAAATCGAAATTTGTTACGGAAGTTTGCTTGGTATTGGTTATAAAGAACGATTTGTCGCTCGATGATATCGCCCTCAAGCAAAGGAACATTACATTTACAAATCAAGCTATTTGTTTTTCAAAACTGTTACTGTTGTGCACATGACTTAAATATGTTCTATATTAAAGAAATGTGGTTGAGAAGTGTTCTTTATGTTTTATGTCTGCTAAAAATGTAAACTAACCGGCTCTAAAAAGGTCTCCCAAAATAATGTTTCTCCAGAAATGACCTTCTCTCGATCACTGCCGATCTGCACCAAGTCGCCGACAGCATATCTACCAGTAAATGCGTTAGTTGTGGTGCTACCGTCACTTTGAGCATAAACGTTCGTCAATGAAGCTGGGTTCAACGTCCACCTCAATAAAAAAGTTTATAGAACTTTTGAAATTCTTTATGACATAAATCAAATGTGACGACCTAAAATTAAACATTGACAAATCATAGCCACAATGGCAGTGAAAACTAGGCTATTGTCAAGCAATATGGTCCCCTACCGGCTCCACCATTGTCAGAAATTCCACCATTTCAGATTATTATATTTAGCTGCCATAGCAACCACAATTTTTGACATAGGAATGAAATAAAATGACGTGAACGATGTCCATATTGCCATCTATCCATGTTGCAAGTTTCATGAAAAAATATTAAGAACTTTAAAAATTATCGCAGGATATAGACAATCACCTTTTTCAGCATTATTTCTAGTCTATTTGTTGCCATAGCAACCATAATTTTTGACGTAGGAACAAAATGAAATGAAGTGCATAATGTCCATATTGCCATCTATCCATGTTTCAAGTTTCATGAAAAAATATTAAGAACTTTAAAAGTTATCTCAGGATCCAGAAAAGTGTGACAGACAGACTCACAGACAGACAGACAGACAGAAAGACAGACAGACAGAGAGACAGACAGACAGACAGACAGACAGACAGACAGAACATGTTTAATCACACAGTAGATTATTGTGAATTTAGATTAACAGTGTGCTAGTTGATAATATAGGCTTAGCAAATAGGTTCTTTTATACCTAGCTGGCAATAATTCAAACCTAGTCTATGCACACTTGTATGTTAAATCGGCGGTTGTCACTTTAAATAAACTGCTTTCTATACCATAAACTTCGAAGCCGAATTAAAACATTACATTTTTTCAAACGGCAATAATTAAAATGCCAAATATGCCAAACATATTTTTGACCATGCTATGCTTTCATAGCAAAGGTCTCTTTTAATGCAGAAAAATTCTGAACGCGTCTATATGTGACTATGTTTAGCTTCTTATTTACAGCATCTTAAAATACAAGTACTTTTCGATTTATAGACGAAGACGGTTCGAAATAAAGGTCAATATGTTTTAGCATTTTCAAATTCATTTCCTTTAGTAGATATTCGTGGACAAGATCGAGCCATTCCATTGCTAACATCGGCTGTTTTTCCAGACTAGAAATTAAAATAATATGTGATTTCGTCAGATAAAATAGTGTTCAATATCAGCGAACTGTAATAACAATATACATATATGACGATTTCGTTTATGATTATGATATTTAACTTCGCAGCCTACTAAACTGTTCTGCTTAACAAGAACCCAATCATTTAACATGAATTACTAATTGGACTCGGACGAGAACAACACATTTATCAGTCGAACCAGTCGATTGTCCTTACAACCCAATACATACTGTCATGGTCATGAGTAGCTATTTCTGTTTGATATCATATTCACTGTACCAACACACCCAACATCATCAATTATTTAAATCTTCAGATATGTATCACTCTTATTTCTTATTCATAGCGTTAACTATTGTTTATATAAAAAGTGTATGTGTAAATTATATCCCTAGGAGAGAAACTCCAAAATTCATTCCGTATTAACAATGGAACATTAATTGTCCCATTTGTTATATTTTGTATTTGCCTATAGTCATATATGTATTTAAATTAACAGTCGACATGGTTAAAATTCTGATTTAAGCCGGTGCATTGATAAATAAATCAGATCTAGTTTTGTATTCTGTATTAAGACGCAAGAAAAACCCCACTAAAACATGATACTAGTTCTCTAAATCCCATACTTACATGTATTGTACCTTTGATACCTATGCAGAAAGAAATATGTCTAAACCTTCTATGTATCCATATATAAAACTTAAGTTAGGTGAATTTGTTAGAATGTATTATTTGACTTAACGTAAATGTAAATTAAATTATTTAAATAGCAATTGATTTATGGCATTCTGCACAGGCATATTGTTCATTTTAGAAAGCACCCGTTAATTATTCGGTTTGAATACGGAAGACGAAAGTGATTCTTTATTGATTATTCAGCCACGTAATCACCGAAAAAATAATAAGTAATGCTTAGAAGAAATATATTAGAAGTATAAGTTTAGATGTACATGACTAAATGTAAATTGTGTTCAATAAGACTTTTTTTATATTAGATGACTATAGTAACTGAAAAATAAATGGAAAGGAATGAACTGATTTGACATTATGCGCGTGTCCGGCCAAAGAGGAAAGTAAATATTCTTTTTTAAATTAATTGTATCATTATTAAATAAGACCTTGTGCGGAAACGAACAATGTTTAACCAAAAAACATTTTTATAGCCAAATGGCAAAAACGTAATGAACACTATTGGAACAACCTGACAGCGATGATATCAATTATATTGAGATTCTACGTCTTAAACCTCGTCAAATTCGTATTATGGGTGTCTAAGCTTTCGCGCAAACGAATAGTGACATATAAATAAGTAATGGGCATTAACACAATATTATAGCCGGAACGACCTAACAATGATGTGTATTTCCACCCTATGCTGAATACACATTTTATTCATTTTCGGATCATCAGTGTCTGAGATCTCGAGCGATAACGAAACAAATGTGACGGACGAAAGATGAAGGGACGAAAAGAAGGACATATATTGAATAGGGCGGAACATATTATCAGTGAAATTTGTTTCAGACCCACGTTATATCAATGCAAATAGAAGGCGGATAATATTGTTTAAATATAAACAATAATATCAAGGAAACTGGCTGCAAACCAAAAATCTTAATGTATTAGTTCACTGAACGCATCTTGCACAGCCATTTAAATGCCATAAATACAATTTCATAAAATTCTGTTAAACACCAGCTCTTGTAAATCACATATCAAGTTCGGTAATAATTTCATGAGATTACGAGCAGAAACGCATTTGCCCTAAACTCTCATACATATTATACAAACTGGTGTTATGCAGGAATATTCAGTCCATCATGGTATTTCATTAACCAGGTCTTTAACATCGGAATAATGTAATGATATATTCAGCCAAAACATAAAATAATAAATCGCATAAATTATCATGAATAAATGAAGCGGCAAAACTTCCATCATCCCGCTATCCTGTATCGTGGAACGTACACTGCATTAAGACATTTATAATTGAATTAATCAATACAAAGTTTTGATCTGCTGTTTAAATAAATAAAACGGACATGCATTATTTCCACCAGATCGTAAACCCTAGGATTTGGTATGATAGAAGGTCTACATGTGCAAGAATTATGGAACACCTCGTCTGTCGCCCGTTGACTATTGATATATCGGCTGTTTCATTGAAATGATTTCGGGTCGAATCATATATGTGCTTATACTAGTGTGTTGTGTGTTTGTTTTGGTATGCTGTGAGTTTGTTTTGATATGATGTGTGTTTGTGATGGTAGGCTGTTTGTTTGTGATGATTTGGTGTGTGTTTGCCATAGTCGGCTGTGTGACGTGTTTAATGTTATTCTATGGTTCTTGTCAAATAACAGACGTTTACGAATGGAATTAACGCAAAATAGCATAATAGCGAATGAATAGGACAAGATGTTAGATTTACCCGTAAGATAGTATAACAAACAAACAACATACCATGTCAAGCACACAGCATGACATGACAAACACGCAACATACCATAGCAAACACTCAGCAGACTATAGCAAACGCACATACTTTCATCGAAAACACAAATCATATCATCACAAACAGACAGCATACCAAAACAAACACACACCTACTATGACACGAACAATTTTTGACAATTAATTAACTTAAGGGTCTCATCATATGCTTTTTTTATGTGTAATATGTTCTCTAAACGGACGTATAGATAGTTTAATGCAGTGTTTCCTGTGCATCTGTTTTAATTGATCACTTCCGATAATGATCGCCGCGCTGTGACCACAGCAGGCTGTCAATACATAGGGGTACACTACACGGTATTGTGTCAAATAATGAACCCAATAAAGTAAAATAGCCCTTTACAGAGATCGTTTTATTATTATTAAAACTATGTCATGTAGACCTTTACAATAATTCAAAATAGAGATTCATATGTATACACACTTTTAGATAATTTTGGGTTTTCAGATATATTTTCATATTTTACCAATAAGTGTAGTTCTTTGTGTTTTAAGAGCATGTAATAAGCAATCATATCCAATATAACCTCATAAACAAATGCTATGAATGCAATTTCGATATTTTTCCTGCAGACTTGCACAACTTTGTTACACTTTTTTCGGATTCGTATATCCTCGTGATTGAATGAGTAACTATGCGAAGGTACTTGTGAGTGAATGACTGTTCGAATTTGTGAGTGACAGGCAGCGAGAGTTTATATGTAAGCGATTGACATACTGTCAGAATGTGTGAGGGGTTGACTAACTCCGCGATTGAACATGGGAGTGTTTGACTGAAAAATAGTTTAGTGTGCAGATGAGTTATTGGCTGACTGTTAGAAGTGTGCATGACTGACTGACTGAGAGCATGACCATGTGAATGATTGATTGACTCCGCGAATAACATGTAAGTGATTGACTGTTCAAATGTGAATTGATTGACTGACTGTTCCAGTTAACGTGTGATTGACTGACACACTATTTGATTGTGTTAATATTTAGCGGTGTGTGACAAATCCAGCCTCCGATGAACCGACACCAGTTTTAATTTTGCTTCTAAAATATGAAACCAACGTTGTACAAATTTTTTCTGATGGTCCTTTGATTATATTACTGAATTGTAAAACGTAACTAGACTTAGATTGTATGTACGTACGAAGTGATGTGTGTTGCAATTATGATTTGAATGGAGTTCAAATCTCATCTCATTGAGTAGTGCATTGCACTTTCTTAAATTGTCATAATACAAATAATGTGTGTGTGTGTGTGTGTGTGTGTGTGTGTGTTTGCGTATGCGGGTGTGTGTGCGCGTGTGCGCGGGTGCGTGCGGTCGTGCGTGCCTGCATGACCGTGTGTGTGTGTATGCGTGTGTGTGCATTAGTAGATTTAGACACTTAAGCTCATTTACAAGTATCGGTAAGGTACCATTAACTCTGATGATGTAACCATGCAAATCGACTTAAATAAAACTAGATGTGTGTCCAGAATCTAGTTTATAACCACTTCATAAAGGCTTTAATATAAAAGCATGATTAATTTGCAACGTACTGTTGCAGTGCCAGAATATGCCAACCGTTTAAATTAGACATTAAATCGGCGATTACCGTTACCGGCGATACATATAAGAACAGTAGGATTTATGTTTCTTACTATGAAAGCGCTATTTTCTGACCCCGAATTTTGTCAATGATATGATCGAATCATCTTGTCTATGCATACACCCATAGTGTTAGTAGGCGTTTTTGTGTTTAAAGTTTAATACGTAAGACTAAACATTAATCATTCAAAAGAACGGTGAACTTTATTTATCAGTTATTTCTACATCGTTGAAAAAGCGATTCGTTCCCAAAAGCATGGAATCAGTTTTAGAACTCTACACATGAAATATAAATATTAGAGATAGAAGTATTTAAAAACACTTCACCACGATGTTAATAAAAGCTAAAGCTTATTTTTGAGTTGGAAGTAGTAGAACTAGCGTAACAGTGGTCTAGTTCTATGAGTTCACAACCATTCATAACTTAAAAATAAATGGCGTGTCCGTTTCTTTTAAAACGGATTACAGTAACAGGTAATATATCAAAACAATTCTGATTTTTTAATACAGGTCATTACGGCAGTGTTACAGTAATTTTGAACGAAGTTTAAATCCTGGATTGTTCTTAATCATTTTTGATTACCAAATAGTCGAAATTAATGTTATCTTTCCAAACCTTCCAAAACATGTACAGTGGACCTACATATGCTTATATCTCCGCAGAAAACGCTTATTATAATAACACGATGATGTATTCCGTTTGAACACGACCATTTTTAACGACCAATCGCTTATTTTGTAGAGGGTTTGTACCAAATTTGAACCCTTTCAAGATGATGTATTTACCGCGCAAATATTATGATTTGAAAATACCGCATGTTAATCCGAGGAGCGTTTTGATTGTCGGTTATGAATTTCGGATTCACACGCCAAACGTCATTTACTGCCGTTTAAATACATGTTATTTATCTACGAAGTGGTATAACAGTAATACCATCGTCCTGCCCGCACAGCCCAACTCTGTTAACCTAAGGCCTCTTGAACAATGTAACCAGAACCGTATCGGGTGATATTTCTTGGTGAAAATTCATAATAATACAGTTTTTGCACTGAATCAGGTAGTTATGACACATTTATTATATCAATGTCCCGCACATAAAATGGGTCCTATCGCGGCTTCACATACTTATATATTCGAAACTACGATCAATGTTTAATAGGTATTTATTAAATGGTAGCCTTGCAAATAGTGCAAGTGTCTTAAAAGCAAAGTGAAATGTGCATGTTATTATTATAATATTGTATTATGCAATACAGTTCAACTCTGATCCATATATGTATTATATTATTATATGTGTAATATAATATTGTAACGTAATAAAGCGGCTGGTAGCGATTTTATTTTAGATAAATATTTTCTAGAAAATATTGATATTCTATCTAATCATTTGTGTGATATATTAAATGACATTTTAGTTCCTGGATTGTTCCCGATCCTTGGACAAAATGAATTAATATCATCCCATGTCTGGCCTAAAAATAGACGACATTTCCTTAATTGTATTGCTATAAGCGAATGACGTGGCCATTCACCTGAAGAAGTCCAGAAACGTTTAGATAATTTAACCTTTATTGTAATTATTGGGGGCTGAATGTAAACACTTCAAAAACAAAAATAATGGTGTTTCGCAATAGGGGTACAATTTGAAAAGATACAAAATGGACAAATAATGGTCAACATATAGAACAAGTCATTCATTTCAATTGTATCGGCACTGTTATTTATTACACCGGTCGTGTCACTTTCAATTAAAAATATTTTGTTTAAAAAGCCCAACAGGCCATGAATATTTTACTGTATAAATGTAAACAGTATTATTTAAAACCGGAACTATTTTGGCAGTTTGCTCCGAAGTTAGATCACCTGGTTAATTTGTGCCAAGAAAAAAACTTGTTATCCTTACGCAGAAAAGCACAAATTAGAAATGTACTACAATACATTTTTTTGATACCCAAACGACATTTTAAATGATTTTCATTTATGCATCGGTCTTTAGGTTCATTTCATTTTATTTGTTGTGTAATTCATAACAGTACCTTATTCGATATGAATAAGGAATAAGGAACCAGTTCTTTATTCCGTTTTAAATCAGAATAAGGAACTAGGTTATCATTAAATAAAACGAAGTAGGATTGTCCTGCAATTAATGCGTTTGACACCCAACCTACATTTTCAATACTTTTCACTGATTGTCGGGTGTCTTTGTTTCATTTTAATATTTTGTTTAGTATGAAAATGACAGTTCCTTATTAGATTTGAATAAGGAACAAGGAACCAGTTCCTTATTCCTTTTTCAATCCGAATATGGAACAAGGTTATCATTAAATGAGACTTAGTAGAGTACTGAAATAAATGTTTTTTATACCAAACGTAAAGTTAAAATGATTTTCATTGATTAATTGGTCTCTTATGTTCATTTTAATTGTTTGTTTCGTATGAAAATACCAGTTCCTTATTCGATTTGAATAAGGATTAAGGAACAAGATCCTTATTCTGTATTCACTCTGAATAAATAACTGTGTAATTATTTAATAAAAAAATATGTAGAAATATATTGCAATAAATATTTGTTTCACTTCGAACCTGTATATACCATATTTGTCATTGACATTAAGTATTCTTTGGTTAATTTATTTTTTTATTCGAGTAAGGCAATATCATTTCCTCATTATCTTCTTCATAATTCTTGTTTTCATCGTTTATCGTTTAATAAAATATAAAATGAAATGTGACAGAATATGTATGTATAACATAATCAAGCTTAAATAACACACAAAACATCTAAAATATAACATATCCTTAAGTGATCGTCCGAAATACAGGCGTCCGAATAAAGAACTAACCTTACAGCTTATTTCTTATTCAGGGACCATAATTTCGCATACTTAAAATGATATCATTCTCGCATAGCACATCTTTATATTCGTTATTATTCGCGATGTTCAATGTAAGATATGCTATTTATATAAATGTTACAGTTCTTGAAGTCTTGTCTGACCATGAACTTTGGTCAAGACAATATGATAGCTGAACACAAACCTGTTTTAGATATCTCATTCCGCTTTCATACGAAAAAAAAGTTACAAAGGGATATGATTAAGCATGAAAAATAATTTCAACACGTCATCATAAAAGAAAGACTCCACCTGTAGCAGCGGTCCAAGTGCCTTTAGAAGACTGAACAGTTTCCTCTTAATGCCTCATTTTTATATTTTATTTTAGAATAATTATGGAAAAAGCGCGCATCCTAGCTGTAAAAGTGTGTTTTCGTCTGATTGTTTTAGTTATAATTCGCGTTTTCTCGCTCATGCAGACCAACGGTACATTCGGCGACTTTCAACTTCGGCACACGATTCTTTACCGATGGTAAACAGTCCTGCGCCGTTTTTAGCGTAACAGTTCTTCATTTGCACCGACTGCAAATATGTCGCACAGCGTTGTCCTCAGTTCGATAACAATAAAGATGTGACAATAAAGCGAGACTGAACCCGGAAGCATTGACCAAGGTGACTCTATTAGACTGAAGAGTTTCATCAAAATGCCTCTGTATTTCGTTGTAAATGTTGTGTGTTTTTTTAAATTAAAAACCAAAACTTACATAGCTGTGACTGGGTCGTTTAATTTTAATAGATTTTCTCTCTCCGAAAGCGCGTTTTCTCGCTCTACATTTGCGCACGATTAAAAGTCGTGGGAACCGACAAATGGCGCTGTTCTCGGTGGTTATTAGTCATATTTTTGATAGTGCAACTGGATACGTTTTCTTTATCCAGCCACAAAAAGGCACTGGGTTATCATTACAAAAGTGAACTTAGAAGAAATGTACTGCAATATATATATATATATATATATATATATATATATATATATATATATATATATATATATATATATATATATATATATATATATAATATTCATAACCTACATCTTCATGGATTTTCCTTGATGTATGCGTCTCTTTATCAAAATTAATTTATTTGTTAAGTAAGAAAATACCAGTTCCTTATTCGATTTAAAACAGTTCCTTATTCCTTGTTCAAACAAAGTAGAAATGTACTGCAATTAATATTTGTTATACCCGTACTACATTTACAAAAAATGGCGTTGATTTATTCGTTGGTTCATTTTGATTAAAAAATTATAAAAAGAACATTTTAGTTCCTTATTCGATTTGAATAAAGAATAAGGAACCAGTTCCTTATTCCTTCTTCAAACTGAATTAGGAACGGGATTATCATAACATTAACCCAAGTAGATATGTATTGCAATTAGTATTTTAAATATACAACATATATTTAATGATGTTCATTTATATGTGGTTAACTTTGGATCAATTCGATTGATGTTCAAGGCTTGAATTATGAGTAAGGAACTGGTTCGTTCGTCCTTATTTAGCCGCGAAAAAGGAACTGGATTTAAATTAAAGCAAACATGTTGAAATGTGCAAGACTGCACTTTTATATCACATACTTGTAAAATGATGTTATATGCTTAAGCTTTGTTGATGTGAAGTTAGTATTCGTATTAGAAAATATCGGTTCGGTTTAAACAAGAAATCATATGCAAGCGCGACGAAGAAACTTTGGTATGTAACGTAATACATAAAGTAAATGTATTCGACTTATTTTGTTTTAATTTACTTAAGAATTGTATTCATTATTTTTCTTTAAGACCCTATATCGAATATGTTAAGCTTCAATACGGAAGGAACAGTTCCTTATTCATTGTTCAAACAAGAAAAAAAGGAACTAGGAAAAAGGAACCAACTTACTATAACATAGTATAAATACCGTTTAATTTGTGTTTTTTTTCTTATGCTACCGTTTACTGCGACAAAAATACATTAAACGTATTTATTAAATGAATCCAGCTGTTGTTGAGGTCCATATTAACATCAACGCGTACATTTGTAATTATAAATGTATGCAAATGTGTACAGAAAACCTTATCAATACGAAATTCTGTAGTGAATACCATTTAATTATCAAAGTGTTCAAGGCACTGAAGTTGTTTGCTATTGCATAATCTTAGACGCAACTCAGTTTTCAAAAGTAGGTTATAGTTTTGTTATCGCAAGTTTGAAATAAACACAACCCATTCCAATTTGTAAAGGGTGTGTCTTAGCGCACAGGTCGAGATGTGTGTGCACTGTTTATCATCCTATTTATTTTATAGAGATAGCTCAGACGAAATAACAACAGCATATTCTTTTTAGGACGCTCTGAAAGCACAGAAAATATGATGAACATTCAAGATCAGAAAACAAAACCTACCGAAATAGTATCGTGTCGTTAGAATCATTATCTAACCAAAAATGTTTGCCTTCGTCAGCAAGTCTGAGCGCCTGAAAAGGCTACCCTAATTTGCCAGTTTGCCTTATTTGCTTTTTTTGAATTTAATTTTATATCGAAAAGCTATGTGCTAAAATGTAGCATTTACAATACGCAATTAGATATGTACAGACCCGCGTCATGATAGAATGGGTCTTATGTCATATGCGCCCATCGTAGCTATAATCCACCCAGCCTATCCAGCTTGCAGTCTTGTCAGGAGAAACATAATAAGACCATACAATCTTGAGTGATTTTAATAGCGGACATCATCGCCTCTGAACGGACTAGCAAATGCGCATGTTGGGCTTAATTTACGCTAGCTGGAACGCCATAGGACCCATGTTCGCATGACGCGGCTATAAAAGTGAGATTTGAATGTGTCAAAATAATACTGCGTGTAAATCAAATATAAATGGAAAATGCGATATATTTCGATGGTGAAGAATGAAACCTGCCTGTTAATCGAATATTTACACATATTATATTGATGGTGAAGAAATAAACTCATGCGGTGAATAGGCAAAATTGTGAAATACAAACAAAATAGTTAAATTTTGTTTTCAATTTAATCATTAAGAAATGTAAATAATCAAACTTAGTTTATTTCAAAGGCAGCATTTAAGCCGAATATATTTTTAAAAGATATTTCTTGTTATAGTTTGTAGTTTTGTATATTCGATTTTAGCGATTTTAAAGCATTTGTGCCTATATTATGCCTGTAATTATTGGTTAAATCATGTTCAACGTTTTATAAAATGATAAGTGCGAATAAAAACAAACGTTACCTTATACTTGTACGTTGTTATCACCGGTGCAATTGAGAATACAGGATAAATCGCCGCTGCCTATTGAGAACAAAAGAACGTTTCCCGGACATATCAGATTTAACCCCGCTGTACTAGCAGCAACAATCAACGAGCTTACGCAACAGACGCGCGATAGTGAATTGAAATCCCCATATCCCTTGTTGATCAGCAGTGCTTTTATTTACCTTATCAATTAATAGCCTCATATTTCGAATGAACTGTGCTGCGCAGAATAGCACGTGATTAAGACGCAGCATATAGTGGACTATTTTACTCATGCATTAGCATTCCCTTCCGCGACACGTATACTTCAAAAATGATAAATGTTGTTTTCTTTATACGATCCGTTCCATACTATTCCATTTAACACGATATTCACATTACGTGTCAATTTGTAAATGAATATAGTGGAAGAACTGAAACCTCTGACATAAATGGCGAACACTTTGTTTCGGCGCGGATGCGGCAGTTATCACGTTTGGGATCATTATCAAATTTGGCTTGCAAAACGTGGTATGAACCTTATTAGCTCGCAAGCAAACAACTAAACATTAAATATATTATGTACTTCTCTTTAAATATGACTATGTGTATCACTTTTAAGTCATTTAAATTAGGTGATTGTTTTTCTGTTTTCTTTTTTTGTAGTTTGTGTTCAAATGATGTAATATACCATTGTAAATAAAAATACATATTTATCTTGTCTCCCTTCTAAATTGTTATGATTTTTCTTTTCAAATCGTTGTTGCGCTCTCTCTTAGTTTGTTTTCAATTTGAAAATACAAACTATTATACACACACGCACGAACGCAGGCACATACCCCACGCACTAGCACACACAGACACACACACGCATGCACATACACAAACACACGCACATGACTTCACTTAATTGATGACTGTATTCATTCAACGATATACACATATATAAGTCTTAGAAGACTTTCGGTTCTGTCCTGTACATTGTCCGCCAAACGACGTTGTCACAGTATGTAATTGACATCACTATATGTTATCATGTCTTTATACTCACATCCCTCTAGTGACAAAGAAAAACGTAAAATTTAGTTTTATAACACCTATTATTTTGTTTCGCTTAGACGTTGTTTATTCGCGTATTTTTCATGCAATTAGAATCTAACACGTTCATCCTAAATCTCATCAACTGTATTTATCCTACTGATGAAGGCAATGACAGATATATTTTAAGTATTTAAGAAGTTAAAATAAACAAAGGAAACATGTGCTTATATTATATTAAATAATTATAAGCAGATGTATATATATATATATATATATATATATATATATATATATATATATATATATATATATATATATATATATATATATATATATATATATATATTCATTGTTTTAATTTTCCTGAATAATTTGAGATGTATAAGCATATCTATGTATTACATCGTGATGATAACATACCCAACTGCCTGTCCGGTTTATTTGTATATCATTATGACCTTTAAGCATAGGATAAGAAATGCTTGTTTATCTATGAATGGGCACAAGAAGAGCACACTAATATATTTTGTATTAATTGTGGTAATCAACACAAATTGGCATTCTTCCACACGTCGCTAAAGTAATAGCATTACTTTCAATAATAAAGGATTATTCAAAGTCTCATGTAATTATATTCTTCAACAAACATTCGATAAAATTAATTGCTTGTTATGCAGTTATGCTGTCAGTCAATTGTCAAGTAGACGGCCGTTAAAATACGAACAAAATAGGCATAACATTATTTTACTATAGATTTACAAAAATGTTACAGCGCAGATCTTTGTCATTTAATGGACTATCAAACCCATCTGCTATATTATAATCGGGAATGTCATCTACAATAAGTTTGTTCGTGCTTTTAAACCGCCTTTAATTAATATATAAAAAAAGTTCAACATGTAAAATGTGCCTTAAATTATGTCTTCTTTTAACAGAAGTATTTATTGGAGATATATGAGGGCAAACATAAGCAATATACTACAACTAGAACTACCACCACTACTACTATTACTACAACTACTACTATTACTATAACAACTAGTACTATTACTACTACTACTACTACTACTACTACTTAATACTACTACTACTACTACCATTACTACTATTACTACTATGACTACTACTACTACTACCAATTATTACTATTGATACTACTACTACTACTACTAGTACTACTGCTACTACTACTACTACTACTACTACTACTTCTACTACTACTACTACTACTACAACTACTACTACTACTACTACTACTACTACTGCTGCTGCTGCTGCTACTACTACTACTACTACTACTACTACTACTACTACTACTACGACGACGACGACGACGACGACGACGACGACTACTACTACTACTACTACTACTACTACTACTACTACTACTACTACTACTACTACTACTACTACTACTACTACTACTACTACTACTACCACGATTCTTCAAATACTACTACCACCACTAAACATGATAATATTACTGTTACTTTTACTTCATAAACTTAGTATTCAAACACTTTTAATATTTCTTCCCCTATAATGACTTCTATTAGTAGTTCTTCTAATACAGCTACTATTACTAGTTGTATAGCACTTCGTATTACCTTTCACCTCTATTATCGACGGTAAACAGCTCACCATCTGAGTCAATGCCGAACACTCCTCTGGTCAGTTCCCAAGGCTGTAATAAAAGCAACCATATAAATACCCACAAACTTATGCTGGCATCCGTTTATTATTAAACACAATAAAAAACATACAGTTAACTAATTAACTTACTAGACCCATGGACGTAAGGATGAGTTTTGAATTATAGCTTGTATTTCCAGCTATTTAGTTCTTCTGCTTATTTGTCATCGTAAACGTGTTGTTCGATGTTGAAGCTAATGTTATGTTAAGATGGATATTGTATATTCCTTATTTATTCACATCTTTCTATAATAAAAGGTTTCGTAAATGTACGTCCAATTTAGCTTAATTTGCCTAAACATTGTAACATTATTGAATTTTGCATCGAACGTGCAAAATTTAAAATAAAATATCAATGTACACGTGTGTTAATGATATTCGTCATTTCCTACCCCAAGTTTTTCTCATACATTATGTGTTATGTTAATTCAATGCACCAATGTAAATCATGATTGATGAGAGACTTGGTCGTGTAATGTTTTTAACAATTTCCAGAAGTATCTTTATTACATGCATACAATGTGTGGTAAATATATTGGGCAATATTTTCTAGTTATCATATATTTGTTTGTTTCGTATAAATCTTGCAAACGTAACCATGTGTAACTAATGCTCACTGAATGTCTATGTACAGTTACCATGTGTTTAAAATGTGTATAACATTGGCTGGTAAACGAACGGGAACGGTACGAATTCGAATTAGTTGTGGTTATTCATATAAACTATAATATTGTTAACATTGTGCATGGTTCATTACAAACGCCAAAGAATGGAAAATCATTACATACAAAGTAAAAACTGCACGTGTGTGTTTCTACATTATTGTTATTCAACAGAGAAAAAACGTAGCCATGTGTAACTTGTGTTCCCTGAATGTCTATGTACAGTTACCATGTGCTTTAAATGTGTATCACATCGGCTGGTAAACGAACGGGAACGGTACGAATTCGAATTAGTAATATAATATTGTTAACATTGTGTATGGTACATTACAACCGCCAAATAATGGAAAATCATTACATACAAAGTCAAAACAGCACATGTGTGTTTCTACATTATTGTTATTCAACAGAGAAAAAAAAATATGTAATACATATTATATACATTTTATAATGTTAATTATAACACTTGGTGCCTAAAATACCATGGTTATGTCATAGGGTAAAAACTATAATGTCATTATCCTATATAGATATATAAAGTAAAACACCTTTTGCATTAGTTACATTTCAGTATTTATCTATGTATTCAGTATTAATTAGGTTTAAGATTTTAGTTCAACTTAATTTGCTTCTAGTGTAAGGAGTAAGATAGCATTCCAATGTAGTAATTAGAATAGTAGTTTGTTAACTATTGTTTTGCAAGAGTACTAATATCTATTCACCGCACTACTTCGCTACTTTCCCGCACTTTGTCAGATACACAATGACAACGGACACGTTGATCGCCATCTTTAAATAAGTAATAATGATTAATTTGTAGTAAACAAACATGCCGTGTGCATTGTAGTATTTGCATATACAAGCGAACTATGCACAATGGTTTCTTCCTGAGATGCATTACGATGATCAGTTGTTATACTAGATGATGCTACTCTCTCGACTATTATGCACATAGACGAATTTGATTGACATTTGCATATTCATCTTTTCATTTTAAATTTAAATAACATGCTATGATGATTTAATATACGATAGTCATATTGTCGCGTCAATCAAACGGTGTATAACCTCAATATTATTCCATGATGGTGAACCTAGTTGAATCAGTTTACGTTTAATGTTTTTATATTGTGTCATGTGTTTAATTTGTAATTACGCGCTTGTCTTCAATAAAGGACTACTGCAGTTTCTAAAGTTTCATTGTTTGCTTTATTTAAAATATTATATTCATCGTTGAGAAAAACAGTCAAGTAAAAGTTAACACGCGAATCTATAATTAAGGAATGACACGTATTGTACTACTAGTCTATCCTTGCGAAACATGTAAGTACAGTTGTTTTCAAGATTATGTCTGATTGACACTAATAACATTTTGTATTTGTGCCAAACATATCAAAGTTATATAGACATCATCAAAGCTGGTAGTTTAAAATAAATAACGCATTCCAACTGTACCATTTGTCATGCTTAAACAGTCTTATGAAAAAAAAACACAAATGAATACCTGTA
Organism: Dreissena polymorpha; assembly: GCF_020536995.1. NCBI lineage: Eukaryota > Metazoa > Mollusca > Bivalvia > Myida > Dreissenidae > Dreissena > Dreissena polymorpha. The sequence continues at coordinate 33,820,405 of NC_068369.1, forward strand.
AGGAATACAAATTACTAGTAGTATCGTTCATATGATAAAGTTGTGTCGTGCTGTGAAATGTCTTCCATCAAAGGTAAATGTATTCAAAACTGGTAATTGTCTCGTGCAAGGTAATAGAACCGTACTATAAATGGCAAACAAATTGTTGCATAATAGAAGACATTTCAAACGAGCAACACTTATCAATTTTTGAACGCTTAAGATTAACTTCATGTTCTTTGGGACATAGCTACATGCTTGTAGATTTCATTCAATGCTTGAAACAAGATAAATTGTCTTAATCACATTAACGCAATGGCATGTACGGAGAAATACAAAAATCTTCGTATAAACATAATTCACATTATATGTAGCTGGGAACACGATTTTGACTATTCCGGCGCTGACGTCGTTTCCGAGAAAAACCGATTTTAAGTTGTGACTACCGTTTTGCGTACTTTGTCAACCAATTTTTTAGCCACTACCAATATTATTATTTTCAAGTAGAACCTACAGCAAGGTTGTTGAGTGTGGGGAATAAAATTTACTGTTTTTATTTTGATTTTAATGGTTTGAATTAACATCGGCTTAAATAACAATGAATACTGTAGGGCAGATTTTGCAATTGTTAGAAGCTTAATTTTCGGATAAAATTCCTGCGTTTTGTCAAGGTTGGTTTCTCGTTGTTTTTCAGTGTGTATGTTTTTCAACCAATATAAAAGCGTGTCTATGTGGATGGAATTCAATGTAAAATAAATGTACTGAACCAATCACGGTGTCTGAATGAGTCGTGTTGGCAGTGAACATGAAGATTTAAGAAGATATATTTGTGTCTGTTTACCCGAAACTGGGCGAAATTTGTCAAAATGTAACAAACATATAATTTGATATTTTGTTGTTGAACTTTCCTGTTATGACATTCATTACATTTTTCGTTGAGAATGTTTTGTGCATGCATTCTTCTTTCCATTCGATTTTCACTGTATGTAATTTAAGATGATTATTTAACAGTTGATTAGTTGACAGCAGACACACTGTGAATTGAATAGGGCTGTATAATACAATTTATTTAGAAAATTTCTAAGCAATCCCTCAATGCCATGTAATCAATAACATTGTCATTCATTGTTTCTATTCTTGTCAGAATTTCAAGTGTGATGATGTCCAAATTAATGGTTGTGCTCATGATGAAATAGAAACATGTTAATTGTTTTTTAAGCTGCATCATATCGGTCATTTGTTTCAGCAAAAAATACAGATCAATACCGAGCAGTACGAACAACAAAGCAAGTGCTCATTATTATCAGGTATCATATGACTAACACCCTGCTTTTTTTACCTTATATGTATAAGCATCCTGCAATTAAAACAAATATCCTATGCAAAGTTATGAGGATGCTTTGTTTCAAACACAGCATTATGTATTTAAAGAAAATATATTATGTTACAGGATGGATAACATTATACGCTCTTGATGAAGCATTAATGCCAAGGAAGGGATTAGCATTTATCCTGCCACATGCCTTTAAATCAGCCTGATAACCAGGTATCCTAATATCCCAAAAGATATAAGGCTAGATGACAACATGATCTCGAATATCCGTCAGTTGCTCTCCGCGCATGCGCATGCCTGTACTATTTTCTTTTAATAAAATATACTTTATTTCAATTGTAAAAATACAAAATAAATGTAAAGTACTGTTTGTTATAACATTATTGTTTTAACAGCATAATTTAGTCTTTGTGTATTGAATTAATAACGATTGACTCGATTTCTGTGTTGTTTAACAAGATGAAAGCTAGACTAAGCGTTTTGCATTACGTGACGTCACAATGTTTTTGTTCGAGTGTTTTTTTCCCATATTAAATATTTAAACACAAAATAATCGAAAACTAGATATTTAAGAAACATTTCAACGAATGTTGTAAATGTGACAGGATAAATAGAATAGTAGGTTGGTGACGTGGATGAAGAATGATTATCTGGCTCGTCGGAGGATCTTATCGGGTGAGCCGAACTTCCTCCGACTTGCCAGATAACCATTATCCATCCACGTCACCAACCTATTATTCTATATGTAACCAGCTTATTTAATCCTTGTTTTCAATACTATGGTGACGACAATTAATAATAAAATTAATAATTGCATACGTACTTGTATTTATTACATAATTAATAATATACATGTATTAAATGCATGTATGATCAATTAATTAAAGAGCATGATTCTTTATATTTATGTTTTAATTTAGAACATTTACTATGTTCTGTTCTCTGTGCATATCTGGAAGGTTCAGAGTGAATGCTAAACCAAAACAAGACTATTTTAATTGAAAACATAAATTGATTAATAATTGTTTGTGTTATTTTCACACATATCAAGTTTGAAAAGAAAAATATCAATTGAGAAAAAAGAGTGCATATCATATTGGTTGTAATTTCAATAAATTGTGGACAAGTAGGTGTTCGCCACTGTGTGATGTATTTTGTACGTGTTTGTACAAGGTTGCTAATAAGGAATCAGTCATTTATATATTTTTTTATTATTGCAAATCTTCAAATATGAATTTTGCAAGATATGGTTCAATCTCAGCTTATCAGGTTTACATCTTCCTACAGTTTGGAATTGTGTGGATGATAATATGGACAATATATTGTGTTCATAGAGTGTTGGCATTGACATTTTTTAACAGATAATTTTTATTCCAGACTTAACAGGTCATTTTTCATCAAGGAATAACACACAAACATGTTGATTGATATGCATGAATGTGTATTACATAACATCAACTATGCGTATTTTGTGTTGTTTTGTAATCACTCTGTAATCCATAAGAAATCAAAGTAAGCATATTACTATATTTTTTATCATAATGGAATATAATGTAGATTGTATTCATTTTAATTTAAGTCTGCACACTTAGTCAGATACATTAAATCTATTTGATGATTATGATAATTAACTCCCTCATAGTGATGTTCACTATAAAATAGTAATACGATCATAATAAATACACTGTATTGCAGGCCTGGTATGTGTTCTAAAAATTTAAAAATACTGGTGTAGTATAGTTCATAGTTTAGTTCACAGTGGCATCAATATATATGATGTAAATGTTCATGTTTTGTGAATATTGTTTAATTACCGGTAAACAAACATTTGGTTGTGTTAAGTATCTATGGTGACGTGGCGTTTTAAATGTGCAGTGCTTATTGCTTTAATTCTGTTTTAGTTGAAAAGCATGTTTTAAACCCCTTCCTATGCGATAAGTGAATTGTGTAATCTATATACACTTACTGCATGCTAAGTTGGATAATATTTTGACTATAAATACATTGTTGATAGAAAATATCATGTATATGCTATTGACAAAATACTGTTTCCATAGCAACTATTAACTTAATTGAAGTTGTCTCATTAATTTGATCTATCGATAAACAAAAAACAGATATATATAATTATGGCAGTAGAGATGCACAACACACACTTATCATGAGCAGTTAATCTTTCTTGTGTCAAGTTGGAAGCTATCCAAAATGTTCAATTTCTGAATACACGCCTATTTCCAGAAAATGTGCATACATTTTAATATAATGAATATGTTGACCATGTTCCATATCTGTCCAGAACTTATTTTGTTAATTTTGCTGTTATGTGTGTCTTTAAATCTTTGAAATAGTAATTCATATGAACAAACAACCTTTTTTGTTTGCATGACAACCATGAGTATTTAATTCATTATAATACTGTAATAAATTTTGTACTTCGTACTCAATTATGTTCAACACAATGCGCGAAAAATGGCGTTAGTATCAACACACACTGATCAATATAACATGTAACGTTTGTGATATGATACACAAAAATGGCATAACTTCGTTATTTTCTGGAATTTTGATGCTCACATTTCGGATTTTGATTATTAAGATGTAGCACTTTCATAATGTATGCTTAACCAGAATGGTCAAAATCGCGTTCTCAGCCACATATGCATACGGCATTCACACGCAAAATGGATTTGTTTGTATTTATTAATTTACGATATATGCAGACTTGCCATTGATTGATAGAAAGATGCACACATACTAATAAATATGAACATGATGTAATAATGCTTACACACTTGTTCTCATGCACCGTTCATGGGCTGATGGACATTCCCTTCCCTTCACAGTACAATATTCATAATTAAATACGTTTTCAAATGTTCAATTTATTGTAGAAAAATAATATGCTTACTTGTACTAAATTATAAAGGTCGTCCCAATGAAAATCGTGATCGAGGAGAAAACACATATGTTTGCAAGTATATTTATATCATGTATTTAGGATTATTACTGCAATCGGATTTTTTTTTAAATAGTTACAGCAAACGGATTGGTGTCAATGTATATAATACATCGGTTTGCGTATATGTTCATATAAGCAAATGGTGCCAATGTTCAATATATAAAGATAACGCCTCGAATGTAGGTCAAGCTAAGAACTCACAATGTTTTTGTTAAAATGTACAATGTAGGAGTGTTATAAAACAGCAATCTTACAAAAACTGAAGGATTATATATTTGAAAGCAAAACTAAATTATCCACGACACTTTAAGGAACATACGAGTGTTCGTGATCTTATACAAGTTGTCGTTTTTTTCTCAATAATAATAAATTCACAATTATTGCCGTATAATGTATGTATGTTAAGTCTTCATTTCTGAAAATGCCATTTATTACACCCCACAACTGTCGTTCGTGTTTACTGTAATAAAATAGCCTTTCTGTTAGGTAATAAGACTTATCATTATTTTTGCACTATTGCATAATTCTGGAATAAGTTGAGACATTATGAAAATTAAATATGTATTTATGTGCGTAGCGAGTCTATGGAGTCTACGCTACATTAATTAAGGTAAATAGTGCAGTAAATACACATACATAGACACCTTACAGTATTCATGTATCGTTCATAATAGTATTCACTTTATCCATTTGCAATACATTAAACCGTTTGATATTTATACTGAAAGCAATTGTACTATATGCTATTTATGTTTCTACGGATGCAATCAATAATAACGATGTTTAATAAAGATATGAAGAGTGCTGTATTCATGTCGTCCATGCATTTCCGAAAGTGTATCTGCTATAATTGCCCGCCGAGTTTGTAATATCGCTAGATGTCCGACTTCTTTTATTCGGATTTTTATGGTTACATTCGCCAAATGTGGCTAAACCTTTTTGTCTTTGTGTCACTTTATTTGCTATAACAAATTATTTTCTGCACTTAAGTTAAACTTGAGTGGGTTTAGGTTTGAAAATGTAAGCCAACTTAATATGCGTAACTACATAATAATACCTTTATTGTGTCCTTATTCCGTCCAAGGCGGTCCAAACAGACTATTCCAATAGTTGGACATTTATTTGTATCGTGTTCTTCATAGTGTGCACGGTTGTTGAACTCATGTACAGCGTCTCCGACAAGTCGGGTAACTCCATCGTTGGTTCCGCCAGTCACTATACATGTTCCTATTAATATAAATGTTAAACATGTAAGGTATGGTATGTGTAACCCACATTAAAACCAGTCTCTCACTAGGTTGGGATTTTAAAAGTATTATTTCAATACTTTTATGATTATCAGCCTTTTGTTTCTTGGATGCAATTGATTTAAGGACATTCGCCACATAGATAATACCTCACTTCTAAGTGCTTTATGTTTATTGAAAGCCAATAATACAGCCAATATACTTCCGTAAACGCCCAAACTCAGCATGCGAGTGTGCTTCAACAACTTTTAATGTATGTTTGCGACGTAAAAGGCGGAACCGTTTTAATTGTATCGTGTCAAATTGCCATCAGTCAATGGCAATATGCACGACGCAGGTACCAAAAGAACATTTCATAAATATATTGTTTTGTTATGATAGGTTCTTTTTATTGATAACCAATTTCCTTCGGGTCAGTAAACGTTTTTTCGTACAGTTCGATCACCTAAGCGATGTTTTTTTAAACGAAATATAACTGATTGAAAGCCACCATTGTAATGTGTTATTTGATCTTTTCACGCTTTGGTAAATTGACAAAATTGAAAAAAAGATTCGCACATTTTCTGAAACAGTAATACTGAACATTTACCATGGTCTAATATTCATATGCATCTTTTGACGATTATAAAGCGTTGCAACGCGAAACGATTGAATAATTTGGAGATTGTCGTTAAATGAAACTACGAAGATTGCTTATATAAGGTATAAAATACGTCAAGAATAGCTCAGTAAAGCGTTTTACTTCAGGGCTTTTACGATCCAATGAAGCATTTAATGAATAAGTTAAAAAATGCCAAAATCTGTGAAAAGGCCCTTTAAACGATTACTCACGAAACAAATTATTCAGACGAATACACATGGGAAAATCTAAAATTATTTAAATGAGAAAGTGGGTAATATGAACTTTAATCCAAATTTTCAATTAAGTTCAAAACAAAAAACAAGCATCTAAGATTACACTTATACCGAAACATTTATTGCAGCTGTTTGAAGAAAATAAATTGAATGTGTATTTTTTTAAATAGATCCTCAAATAGTACTCGGTTTGTACCAATATTATTTTAGTTGACATGGTTTTGACTAGGAAAAGAAACAACTTCTGTAAATATTATTTTAAATTTTGAAAATAAATATTTTTCTGATAAAATAGAAAATATGCACTTAATTATGAAATCACAGGGCACACATCTAAATGTAGTTTTAGCTTTCACAACACACATTAATGTTACCTTGGTCGACATTCGAGAAAGTATAATTATTTGCATTAGTTAAAGACATATTTTTACCAAGAGAAACTCGAATCGAACAATTTGAACTATGATTGTAAAGGAAGTGACCGCTGTGTAAAATAAAAAAAAGGCTTCATGGATCAAAAACTGTTTCCAAGTGATCAATAAAGGGGAACCAGTATCAAATGTTAACATAAATTTAATATAATTATACATTAGAAAGTTGATGGTTATATTACTTTGAACGCTTTAAAACTATTTTACAAACATTAACAAAAGACATTGAAATGAAGATTATCGGTGATTCAAAATGTAGTGGTCAATGTATGGCTATGTTGTAAATATGGACTCAAGATCTTCGGACAGTCTCTTCGCATTTGAAACTTTTGCAAGGAAACACACCTTTATTATGATTGACATTTACCTGGTAAGATATGTCTTATGCCTTCTTTGAATGCTTCACTAACCTGCTTCATCCAACTCATCCGCACCGGAAGTGACTGACAGCAGAATATTTTTATTAGGAACTCTCCATAGCTTGTTAACAACGCCTTCCGCCACTTGCTGCATAATACTTTCACTGTCCCCAGCATCAGCATTAATCTTGATGAACTGAGTGTGCAAAAGGATATAAGATGTTGTATAAAGGCTAATAATAATTGTTAAATATGTTGTATGAATTTTATATTTCAGAGTTGTTTTGTTAAGTTGGTTTTAAATACATTAACACATTCATTTATGCAAAATGAGCACTGTGAAATGCACGTGTTTTTTTAAACATGTAAATATTAAATTACATGTTAAATAGCATTTCATTCAATGAATTGTTTGCTGATAAGATTACACGTTGTACATGTGTAAGTATATAATAATGAGTGATAACTCACTTTTGCATCACTCAAGTGTGTGTTGTCTTTGATAAAGCGGAGTTTTCCACTGGTATATGTCTTCTTATAAAATGCACTGAAACATCATAGAAGCTGGCACATCATTGTAGAAAATTAAAATAATGATAGACAATTCAAAACAATCTGAATTAATGTATGATTGTATATAACGCGAAGGGTAATAACACTTATCGCAACGCATCAGACGGAGTTTGCTGGTTGTTTAATGTAGTGCTAGGTCAAGTAGTATTTTTCGCAAAATAAGACTACTCGGTTGTAACTCGCTGTTGATTTGAAAATGCCTACAAACAATGTTTCAAAGAATTAGGAACAATTTTTGTGGAGATCTTGAGCTTGAATCGAAGGATCTGAAGGATGGGTGGAAAGACAGAATGACGGACGAATGGTTGATACAGCAACTGTTGTCCCCTATATTTAAAACCTTATTATATCAATATTATAAATCTGAATGGAACAAGCAGGGATTAAAATTACACAAATGATGATATTGGGGCAATAAATATGAAAGTCATAATTATTGCAATTTATGCAATGACATGTATCATCAAATATTATTATTGATCGTGTTAGATTACGGTATAATAACAACACAAGTGTCAACACCAAACAAAAATGCTAGTCAGTATAACCCTTTTGTACTTGGGAAAGAAGAAGATTCCAACCGAATAACCAACTGTTGGTTAGTAACTGAACGACTTAATAGTAACATTTTCACATGAAAGATGTATCTTTTGGACAAGTTTAAGTGTACGTCAAACATTCGAGTACTAGTATGTGCGATGATACAAGTTCATGTTTCTTCTCCGCGCTTGAATGGGATTTGTTGTTGAAACCAAACAAGCATTTCTACATGAACACAAACTAAACAAGAAACCGAATTAAAACCTATCAAGTTGTCTTACTATTAATAATATCAAAAACTGCATATAGCATATTTCTACTATTATTTGTGTTATTAAACGCCAGCCTCTCGCATGGACGAGTACGGTATAAAGGAACCATTTCCTTAAATATATATAATAGCAACACATGTAAACATAGGTTCCTTTCAAGAGCACACGTGTCATTTTTTGCATTTATAAGAAAAAAATTGCCAATTCCATATTAATTAGTCAAGCCGAACAGGGAACTGTATTGTCGTACTTAAAATATTACAATTCAAATTAGCCAAAGTACTATATATATCCACAACATTAATTTAGGTTGGATAATAACCTTTACTTAGGTTTATAAATTGATCAGCAAGTACGTTTGAATAAGGAAAAAACAACAGTTTGTTTCTTCCTTAATCAAACCGGAAAAGGCACTGACATTTTATTTTAAATATAAATATCTTTCAGCAAAATTGTAAAAATTGACGAAAATTAGTGCTCATGTAAGTTTGAAATTAAAATATGTATAGTAATACAAGCTTGCTTAGTTTTATTCCGCTGAAATTCCAGTGGTCTTTTTTAACTTAAACTAGTTAAAATGAACAAAAGTGTACTAAATATTAATATAACTCATTGTCTATGCATGTTGAATAACCCAATATGCATTGCAATACATTACAACTTATAACATTGTCCATCTTCGCGGATGAGAACGGGAATATGAATCAGTTCCTTTTATTTCCCGTATTCAAATAAAATGGAAAACTGGTATTTTCTTACTTAAAATTAAATTAGCATTAATCAAAGTGTATTACGTACCATCGAAAATCTTGCCAATCCACGTTATTGCATTACCAATATACATTGAAATACATTTCTACTTTGTAAATGATAACGATATTCCCCTCTCGTTGCTATATAAAGAAAAAAGATACCAGTTACGTATTTCTTACTCAAGACAAATACAGTAAATGCTAACAAAAACGTATTTACAGGTACCATACTGTATTACATACTTGTTCAATATACCGAAATTCCTAAGATTGAAATCGTAATTTATTTTGTTTTTTATCGTGGGGATTGAGTGACATTTGTGTAACGTCATAACAACTAATCCTATGTGAGTAATTTTCGATCAGAATTATCTATATATTCAATCCTTTTGGGTTGAATCAGACATAAACATGGCACATGGAATCTCTTAGTCTCTTAGCACTGCAACTATCGCTCATTGCAGTCAACATAATACCTTTATAAAACAACACCTGCGATATGTTGTAAACATATAAGGAAGTCGAGTTCAAGTAGGGTAGTATTTCATAATTCGTGTTCAGTAGCATTCGATCAAATCGTAACCGCAAAACATCACAAACGCAAACGCATACTATCGTTATAGTGCATTCATTAATATCAAACTAAATAGGGGATATCGCTGGAATTATATCCTTACTTACACATATGATGATCAATCTTAAGCCAGAATAATGTCACGTTCTCTATCCAATAATTGCGATCGCAAAAATAACTTAATAAGTAGTCAATATGTATACCACCCATATCCATTCGTTGCGCTTACTGTGAATATCATCTGTAAAATCGTACAATACATAGCAACCACAATCGCATTTTATCGTAACTTTTTAGATTTTATTAAGTCGTATTTAGCACACCTATAAACATGTACATTTTCGTCAAAATATTGTTGAAATAGGCATAGCAATATATATTGTATGTTCAACCCACGAGTGATTCTTTATTTGTTCTTTGTTGTAACGTTTTGGATTTATATTGTATTTTGTAAGCACTTATATTATTCCCTGTAAATACGAACATGTCACACATATTACGGTATATAATATAATTATAGATTCATATCTTATAACAAAATCATTTAATTGAACTATTTACGAAAAACCACAAAGAGGCACAAACACTAGAGGCCTTCTACGATAGATATCATTGATCCTAATTCGCTCTTCCCTGATTAAACCATACGCATAAGGAACGGGCAGTCGAGTATAATTCTTGATTATACAAAATGATTAAGAATGATCCTACTATAAAAAAATGTCAGCGACACATTCGGAATCTGTAAATAGATCTATTATAATTAACACATGGCAGATAAATTCAAACATATATATTTCGCAACAATATCCAGAATACTATTATAATAGCAATCAATAATAAAAAAAAATAAATAGAAGTGCATGCGTTGAACATGCCTTTTTCTGTGCGAACGTCTTTTTGTAGATATTTTACAAAACATGTTATCTATATTTTATTTCAATCACGCGTGTGAACAAAAATATAGTTGTTCGCTTGAACAATAGGATCCCATTCTTAAAAGACGGAATGGAACTAAATGGAATGAAACGGAAAGTAACGGAAAGAAAAGGGACAGAACGGTCGTAGAAGGTAGTTGTTCTGGTATAAGCATAAGTAGCAAGTAGTAGTAGTAGTAGTAGTAGTAGTAGAAGTAGTAGTAGTAGTAGTAGTAGTAGTAGTAGTAGTAGTAGTCAGTAGTAGTAGTAGTAGTAGTAGTAATAGTCGTAGTAGTAGTAGTAGAAGTAGTAGTAGTAGTAGTTGTTGTAGTAGTGTATTAGTAGTAATAGTAGTAGTGTTAGTGCAAGTAGTAGTATAAATAGTGGTAGTAATATTAATAGTAGTAGAAGTAGTAGTAGTAGTAGTGGTAGAAGTAGTAGTAGTAGTAGTAGTAGTAGTAGAACTAGTAGTAGTAGTAGTAGTAGTAGTAGTAGTAGTAGTAGTAGTAGTAGTAGTAGTAGTAGTAGTAGTAGTAGTAGTAGTAGTAGTCGTAGTAGTAGTAGTAGTAGTAGTAGTAGTAGTGGTAGTAGTGGTAGTAGTTAATGTAGTTGTAGTAGTAGTAGTAGTAGTAGTAGCAGACATAGTTGTAGTAGTAGATGTAGAAGTAGTAGTAGCAGTAGCAGTAGTAGTAGTAGTAGCAGTAGAAGTAGTAGTATTAGTATTAGTAGTAGTAGTAGTAGTAGTAGTAGTAGTAGTAGTAGTAGTAGTAGTAGTAGTAGTAGTAGTAGTAGTAGTAGTAGTAGAAGTAGAAGTAGTAGTAGTAGTGATTATTATCCTCATTCAACCACGTAAAAGGAAGTCGAGTATGAATAAACTAGAATATGTAGCAATCTGCCATAATGCATGTTTGTATCATAAATACAAGTAATGTTCATGGTATGGTGGGTGACATATTATTCAGGTTTAAGTCGTTAATGACAAGCACGTACAAGCATCACCATGTGTGATGCAGATTTTAACCATCAATTACATCTAGATTAGGTAATGTGTGATGGAGATAGAAACCGAAACATAGACATATATAATACGTTAAGGTTGAATAAGAAATTGAAACTGTTATGTATGCCGCAGTCGAAATAATAATTAAAAAAAGAACAAGGAACCTGCTCAACATCTGTCTTAGGTATAGATTTGGATGAAGTTGAAATTGATTTCTCATATTTAATTTTGTAATCTAAGCCATGGACCGGAATCTTACATGCCCGTTTCAAAGTAAGCGTGCTTAAACTGCGGGGCATGTTATTAAAAAGTGACGCTCATTGATCAATACACTTGACGACAATAAAATAAATCACTGAATCAATATGTGCAAGTTTTATTGTTGGCCTTACTTCAACTTAGAAGTTAGTACCCACAACTTAGTAACTCGATCCAACGAATTAATAAGCCGTTGGAACGAGAGTGGCATCGGGATGAATAAGTGTACGTCCTGGGATCGATTTTGTAAGTCGTGGAATCGACATTACAAGTTTGTAAGACATTTTCATCCAATGATTATCAACCAATATGTTTCATTTTATTCGATCATTTTATAATAATATTTGTCGTCTGTGTATCCTCCATTTTGAATCATGCGTAAAACAACATTTATTTTCATTGGCTATTTAAGCTGTAACAACTTTATATTACTCTCGTTATTTATTCCTCTCGTTTATACGAGCAATTACGTGGCTGCAAAACCGTAGCTATGTCTTCCCACAACTAACTTAGGCGTTTGGCTTACTTCGTTCATGTGACTTGCTAAGGTGCCCGCGAGTCAGTTATATCGCCGTAAAATACCCACATACAAAAGCAATATTTCTCTTTGTCCAATGATAGTTTTAGGACTATGTGAAGTATGTTATGCTGAAATTATTATTGCAAATTATATAAGTTTAGCAAACATAAATCAGCACAAATTCAGTATGAAATCAGTAATGATAGGCAAATAATTCTAACGTCGCTTTATCATGAATACGCTAGCTATATCTTCTTTATTTTGGCGACACTGTATTTTCCCTAACACGTGTGAGTTTATAATAAGAAACATAATACAGTAAAGAAAATAGATTAATGTCACGTGTACTAAATACTCGTTCATGGTCATCGTGTCCGTGTTAATTTCTAGTTACACTATAGCCACATCAATAATCAGTTCTAATAGTTAAGAAAAATATATTTTTGTTGCAAATATGTTTCTTACTAACGAGTCAACAAACACCAGACATGTTTCTGTAGATGAGGCATAGATGCCCCACATTCCGATGGTTGTCAAAAATGTTAGCTAATATTGAATGTAACTGTGTCATAATCATACATTTACATTCTCACAATTATCTGTAAAAGCTCGAATCTTTCAAACAGCAATTATGTATTAGTTTCATTCGGTTCACTATACAAAAAGTGCAACACCAGTTGCTCAGGCAGTATGGTATTCCTATTATACACACGTTCGTGGTCCTTCATAGCAAGTGACCAATTGCCAAAACATTACGCCACAATACGAAACAACATACAGTAGAATAAAGCTTGGGTCACCGCCTTGGAACGGTCAATCCTTAGCATTGGGGGTTTAAACTGGTTTAAGAGCACTCAGCTTAACACATGGCCCAGTAATATTCATGATACATTTAAGTGTAAATACAATTGAACCAACAGAGTTACAACGTTGACATGAAAGTTCGAACAAGTGTCAACAGCAGTTAGTAAATTTTCTGCAAACATGTAAATTACCAAAAAAGATTGGATATGAGAAAATATCCGGAAAAAAAATCAACGTTTTATAGACAGGTTTGTGAAGACTATTTCCCAGACGGTATCGTGCCAAACTCTATCGACCTTTAAAATATTCAAAATGAGAATTTACGTCATGAACGTGTTTTACAACAGCATTAACAAATTAGCGTTTATGTGTACAGCCCTATTGAGAACTTTAAAACATTGTCTGTCTTACATCATGATGGATTATAGCATGGCTATCTGTAGTATCGGCCCTCTTAATGAATACATACGCGTTTTGGAAGTGAACAAATACAAAGACACAGATGTGTTATATGTCATTTTATAGATACATGCGTATTTTTGACATTACAACGAAAACTGCAATTAAATCTGCATTGTTTTGAGAAAATACAGGCTAGACTTAGCTCCCAGTAGTAATCTGTTTCATGTTCGGTTTGGTTGCTAAGATTTGTTACTATGTGCATGTTCTTGTTTAAAAAAAAAGTAACTTAATAAAAAAACGAAACTCTTGCTTACGTTTTAATTAACATATATATACATTATATTAAAAAATAAGCGGCATATAAAGTATTTGATAAAATTATTAATCCATAAATAAACTAATACAATGGTATGCTACCAAATTAAAAATCAGAGCATCATCCCGGAATAAACATAACCTAGTGTCCAACGAAAACCGAAAATAATGAAATTGATCGTCGTTATAGTCATAGATAACCATCAAATAAATTACAATTTCTAACAAATGAAAACACATTTCCAATAATTATTGGATGTTTTTCGTGACAGGCACGGTACCATTAGGAGGGCCGATACTATGCGAATTAGAGATAACATATTAAGGACAGACAATTGTTATTTCGATCAAAATATCTTGATTGGAAAGAAGACATACCAATATCCATGTAAACAATTATTTTGATATTGTCATTTACTTTTGCGGCTCACTTAAACAGTCAACAATGTTGACATTAGTAAAGGAGTGAAATAAAGTGTTGTAATATATATATATAATATGAAATTTCGATTCATTCGTTATAGTCTCCAATCGTTGATGGCATGAGGAGTATATAATAAATGTTATATAGTATATATATATAATAAAAAACTAGGAATTAGAGGATGGCCTAATTTATTTCAGTTTCATTTGCGATATGAATTCGCTTAAAATTTGTCATTTGGTAAAGGGTTACAGCATTTTGCAAAAATATGAACATAAAAGTAAATTGTATTAATGTTTGCGAAATGTTGTTTTCTCTGTAGAATAGTACAAACATAAAAGCATTGCATATAGCAATATGACACACTATATTAAGTTTAAATATAAATATACCATAACATTCATCATAAAAATGTTGTACATAAGAAAATAACCTAAAACATGCTGAATTAAATTGCGTAAAATAAACTAATAATGCAAATTTTAAGCAATGCTTTTGAAATAAAGAATGTTTATTGTATGCGTTATGATTTGTTGTATCATTATGGGAGACATCAGTAAATATTTTAACAAACAAATCATTTGTATATTTCAAACAAATGTTTCATACTTTTTACAAATCCAGACGTTGCAGAGCTTTTAATTTTCATCTTACAATAAAGATATACCGTTTACTCTCTAGTCCCACTATGTTTTTATATCATTTATTTTAGGATGCGGAATCCCAAGTATTATTTCCAGACATTTAATATGAAAAGGTATGCTTGGTGTTCTTCTACAAATAATCTCCACATCAAATTTAAACATTATTTGGGGTAAATGAGGTACCAGGACAAGTGCATAGTATTTTCTACTTCATTATTACAGAATGTACATAGATAATTGGCAACAATTTTCCTTTTGAAAATAAGAGATTTTGTTCCCAATGTATTGTGCACTGGCGTCATCTGGGACATACACGTATGTAAGGCAAGAAGTAACATAGTTACACAGTTAGCAATCGGAAGCAGTTTTACTTATGTAAATTAATACACCTATGCCTTACGTTTCGTCTGAATTATTTAAATAGTATTTGCCAATCCCACTGTATTATGTTCGGATATCTTTACATGCAACAAGAAGGATTTAATCACGAACACTATGTAAGAATAAAATATTATACTGTTCCTTAATGTTTTTGTCATGTTATTAAACACTTACAGAAGGCTCTTGTGTGATCAATACGCATGAGAAAATTAATAATTATGGGTTTCCGTATGTACCATATTCACAGTATAATAAAGATGTACTTATGTGTGTTTGAGCCTAACAAATAAAGCTGAAACTTCGTCATTTTCTTCATAAACAAAGTATAAGCACATTGTATTAATTAAAGGTTTGATGCATACCATAAACATGTACGATCAAATTGATGTTCGATTACATTTCCTACCTTGACGGAGGAGGCCCCAGACTTTTAGGTTCGGACTCTTGAGAAGTCGTTTGTGGCGATGGCGTTGGTTGTTCTTGTTCAAAGGCGCTAAAAAGGAAAACGCATTGACATTATGTGTTTTAATATCAAATGAAAGTTCATATATTGAGCTACTGAATACAAAAACTATGGAATCAGAATGAGTTTAAATATGGTGATTATTTTAGAAAGTACAATGGAATTAAACTAGGTAATGTTTTTATCATAACTTAAGTAACGGTTTTAAACATATAACAATTGTGCCCATCTGATAACATGACATCATCGTAAACACATCGTAAATAACAAACACATAATCAATAACCATTCTAGCAAGATCTATTTCAATTCTGCAATGTCTTATCAATTTATTTAAAATTAGTTTGTTAATGATTGGTGTTTGGAAACATAGTGTGCTGACTATGTAATTGTACATTCAAATTGTTTATTATTCAATTTGATGTATCTATTAACTGAATATGTTTGTTTAGTTTTTATTAATTTTTAAAATAAAGCTGATAAATCTGTATGCATATATCGGAGATTAAAATGTAAGATTAATGTCATAATTGCGTCAATGGCAAACTAACTATTTTATTTTTATAACAAAACTAAGCAAACCATGTCGTAGTGTTTAAACCGAAAGGGTTCAGTTACATGCTATGTTGGAAGTGTAAAACTTATTACATACTTTCAGAAAATATTATAATTGAAATTATTATTTTAACATCACGCTTTGTAGAAGATATTGCCTTTATACTTCATGTCTACGTGTATATTGCTTAATAGTATACTTAAACAAAATGTGTTTTCCTTTAAGTGATTTTTATCCAACAATGTATTATGTTTTGATATATCAATAGCATCAAACGAACACGTGAACATTGGGCTTAGCTTCTCAATAAGTGATAACGTGCAAACATAAGACTATCACTAAGTCATACATATATAGTTTTTTTTAAATTGTGCTAGCCTTTTGTGCAAACATGTTCTTTTATACAACGAAGGAATCAATCTATAATAAATTATCAACGGCGTTTCACGGGTGGAATTACGAAGCACAATATGTATAAGTGCAATTAAAATATAATAAAATTTCTAAAATTATATTATGACCGTTTAGCTTTTAAAATAATAGCGAAGTCATTTCTTATAGACCTGTGTTTACTTTTTCTTCATTTAGCATATTGACATCGAGCTAGCTGTAGAGTGCTCTAGGACTTGCTGACTGTGATTGCTTTGTCAATATGTGTGCCATTGTGTATATTCTTTTCTTAACAATCACATATACATTTTCCATTGTAAGTAAATAAAGTTAATTGCTGCTATAATTTTAAAGGCGATAGAATAATATTTTCGATCAATAAATTTTACGAACGGTTTTTAAAACGCATGTCCACATGTTTTGTCATGGAAACAACTCACCTCCATAATGTGTACAAATAATATGATTCTTGCCAAACGTATGCTTATGATTACGTAACAATCGTTAGATGCTAAATGTTTATGTAGAAATAAACGCTAGTACGATGCAATATTCTTCATTATTTAGATGGCAAATTACGTACACCCTATTTTGAAACTTTATTGTGCTAATACAAATGGAACTTCATATTATTCACACGTACTTTTTGTGTGAATTGCACATTGTGTGTTTTTGTGCTATTCTGTACAACGCATTTAACTTAAAAATAATATTATGAGTTAAGCCTAACACGCGACACAAACATACAACGGAATAACGAAATGATAAATCGTAATGCCGCCCCACTCCTTTAAACGTATGGGCACACAAACGCTATGTCAATATGAATTAATGTCGAAATATGCAGTATAGTTTACGTTTTAAAACCATGTTGGTCTGGGGCGCTGCAAGTCAAGATAATTGTTTCCACCAGCAGAAACCTCTGCTTTTTTACAAATGAACTAATTATTGCGTATCGTGTTCTAATTAAAAACAAGATTGCCACGATGGCCATTAGCTCGCACCTGAATTAAGAACACTAAAGTTGAGTGAGACCTATAGGTAATTACTAATGAACAAGAAACGTGTCCATTGGGCACGGATGCCCCCACATTCCACTCGAGTCTAAATACTCTGCTTATATCAAATACAATTTATCCGGTTATGCGAAAGTGTTCATTAAAGAATCAAACTTCGAATAACAATAAAACTTTACTATCAAGAATATAATTGCAATCAAAGGGAGTCGACTACAACCAATCACATAGTAAATATTAAGAATAGCCCCACGTAGTACAAACTTTTAATTCATTGCTCGAGTGTTAACAAGGATTTCTCGAAGATAAGACCTGTTGACAAAATGTGTAATTGTTTGTGACATAGACATAACTCGACTTAATCTTTACAAGTTAACTCGAGATTGAGTTAAAATGTGTCATATATAGTGGTGAATATTTGTGCAAGATTTGACCTGGTGACCTAGTTGTTAGACGCACGTAACTGAGATTCGAACTCGGCCAAGATAGTGTCCAGAAAATCATTCTGGCTGAATTTAATCAACATTGGTGGGAAAATGTAGCCTCTAGAGTGGTAACCTGCTGACGACGACATCCCCCCAAACATATATATCAGTGACAACATGACCTATTTTACAATCTATCGAGGCAGCCACGCCTATCGTCTTTTCCGGAAAACGGATTCTACAATGGGATACAAAATATAATTCCAGTATATATATATAATGCATTTAATTCACACTCTAGGTGAGTAACTACATGACCTGTTGTTTATAAAACAATCTTAAATTTCAAGTACTTGATAAAACCGGGACAACGAAGAAGTACATACATTTAAACAACAACAATTATGATGATACACTTACTTATTGTCAAAATAAATTAAAAATGACGTGTGTATCGGTCAGTCAATACAAACGCTGAACGACTGAACATATTTACTCGTGCACGAGGGAAACGCTCTTTTACAGCTCCGTTTATCGAAACTACATTGAAGGAAAACAATGTTCGTCTAATTAGTCGTGCTCAAACGACACAAATATTATAAATATCCCTTAACAAACACTTCACCGAAAGGGAAAAACAACAAAATACAACAACATATTTTTGGTAAGTCTTTGTTATTACCGACTGAACTTATGGCGATGATCTGTAAGTGTTGTATAAAAAATAATTTCCTCATTGCATAATACCTTTAATAAAGTTAATGGTTATAGTCCAAGTGACATTTAAACTCTTTACCATGAACATAGCTTTATCATACCACCGCATTGATATCTGCCTGATATAACGTTGCCTGATATATTATTTCATATCATGGTCACCAGGAAGTTCTTACATTAGTCATGTGTGAAGGATGGTCGTATTATTCGGAATCAACTATAAAGTAATCATGTTTAGTAAAATTGATTCGGATTCAACAAAACAAACAAATGCATACCAAGATGTAATTTATTTTAAACACAAAATGCAACACAAACAGAAAAAAAATCATTTTTTACAAATAATAAGCGCGTGTTCATGGCGTCATTATTGACACGTCATACGACACAAGTCATATTCTATCCCGCTAAATCTGCAGCTTTTTAGCGATTGTATCAGTTCTTTAAAATCGGGGACGTAGAGGTATGATCAACAGAAAACAGATTACAAGCCTCGCCGTTATATTACTCTAAGCATTGCCTGATATATTACAAAAAGATCAGGCAGTAACCTAGTATTATATATTTAACATAGCCGTCTTTAGCTGTTTCACTCAACAATCTACCGTGACGATAAAACAGCCTGTTATGATTACCGTTATCAGCCGTAGCGGTTTGCTTATCTCTTGAACACACGATTTAACTGCAATCAAAAACAATTATCTACATATACTATAAGACAAATACTTGTTTTACTGTCTGAGTTCATCTGAATCATGAACTTAATATACAATTATACCAATCCTCATATAAATACACCGATATGAAAGTAGCGGCGATACCGGCTTATGCCTAGATATACGTCATTCGTGTGAACATACGTTCAAATTGCATACGCGTTTACACAAACTCTTAATAACGCTTAGACGCAAAATTTAAGATCTTATTGCCAAAGAGGCCTACACCATTTTTGAATGGTATATATAATTATTTGTTGGAAGACAACCCTACAAAATCTTGAACAAATAATTTAACCAGACCTTTTTTATTACACAGCAGTGGACACTAATTCGCTGATTTCCATTTGCAGCTTCTTACACCTAACTAAATAATCGTGAATCAAAAAGTGATGCATACTCTTTAAAAACAAACCAAAACCACTCTCAAATTATCGTATTTAACAGATTACTTCCATGCGTGTTTGCTAACCCATATCCGATAAAAAATGAAAGGCTTTTAAAAATTGCTTTGAATACAGAGAATTAACAACACGACTAACTACTTGGCATAAAACACTTCCTCTTCTAGCTACAGGCACTCATGCTCCATCCCGATACTTGTCGGTCTTGGTTGACTGACAAAAATGTTCATATAAATTGGGTTAATAATTGTATTTCATCTCTCTAACTTCTCATTACTTCTTTAAAATGCAGCGTATCAATTATAATTATACACATTATTTTCTTTATACAAAAAATCTTTTTCAAATAAGATACCGGTACAAAAATTGGTTCTTATCTTTTCAAATTTTCCGCATTTTCCCCTTTATAGCCTCTTACAATTGTTAACAAAATTAGAATCGCTTGGTGAGTGTATGTCCAAAAAATCACGATACTTTTAGCAACACTGTTAGTAACTGATGGTATAGCCCATACAACATCAATTACTAACTGTGTAACGACTTTATCTCAACCGAATACCCGCTGTACACCTCAGCGCATACTAATTAACGAGTGATCTCCCTTCTTTAAATCAAAAGTTGGACATTCTATACATAGATGGTGACGTCACTACGTTATTGTCAGTAAGACCGGTGTGACACAATGAAAGTTGGAAGGTTACAGTATACTAAATAATAGTTTCAAGTAGGGCTGTGCCCTCTAAAAAATATCAAAGTTGGCACGGACATGTTTTAAACTGTAAACTGTTGTTAGGGTTTTATCGTTTGGAGAGAGTGGTAGGGCATGGATAGGTGTTCACTACTGAATCCCTGAAAAATGATAAACTAAGAGACGATAGTGAAGCATTGCACTGAAAAAATGTTACATTACACTAAGAAACGACGGGCAAATAGTTGCAATAACAATCGATTTTGATTTGTGTCGAGTTCTTTCTTGGTTTGTACATGACATATATTTTTTATTGCACACAACGATTCCGCTAAGAATGGCCTTTAAGAAAAGGTATGTTTATGGGGGTCTCTATGTGCATAATGTTGCATGTATTTTCTCTTAAAGTTGCCGCTTTTACATTGAATTATATAGGGAAACTATTTAGTATATTATGACCTAAGCGCAAACCAGGCACAGTCACAAAGGAGCTGCATTTACATAAAATCACCATTTTTTTGGCGAGGTATAACGCGTTCTGGCAAGTTTCACAGAATAAATGCGTTTGTTTCATGAATTTTTGGAGAATGGCGAGTTTTGAAGAAAACACTGCGTTTTCAGAGGATAATACGAAAAAATCGTACAAAACCTCGTGTTGCGCATCTCAAATTTGTGCTGAAAAACTCATCAGCACGTTTTAATAGTTGTTTAATTTGTCGACAGACCGTATAAAAATACGCCAGTATTTTGACTGATTTGCATTATTTAGGGTAAACTTCTTGCTCCTGAACGCCCTTTTTGAATGAAAGCTCGGACCGTGAGAGCTAGATGGCTAATCAGGCGTTATTTGGCATGCACATTGAGAATAGGTTTATAACAAGGGCTGTTTGTAAAACATGCATGCCCCCTATATGGGCTATAAGTTGTAGTAGTAGCCATTGTGTGAATACGTTTTTTGTCACTGTGAACAGTAGGTGTTGGTGGTGGTGGTGGTCTATTTTATTAGCCTTACATTTGGTAAAATTTAAATAAATTACAAGGGGGACAAATGCTGTAACAAAAACAACATGCATAAACGGTAGTTGTTTCCCTTGTTTGAACCATGCTAAATCCTTAAAATGCCTATTCCAGTAACTGTGACCTTCACCTGTGACCTTAACCTTTGACCAAGTGACCTCAAAATCAATAGGGGTCATCTGGGAGTCATGATCAATGTTCCTATGAAGTTTCATGACCCTAGGCCTAAGCGTTCTTGAGTTATCATCCGGAAACTATCTGGTGGACGGACCGACAGACAGACCGACCGACATGAGCAAAGCAATATACCCCCTCTTCTTCGAAGGGGTGGTGGTGGTGGTGGTGGTGGTCCATTTTATTAGCCTTACATTTGGTAAAATTTAAATAAATTACAAGGGGGGCAAATGCTGTAACAAAAACAACATGCATAAACGGTAGTTGTTTCCCTTGTTTGAACCATGTTAAATCCTTAAAATGCCTATTTCCAGTAACAGTGACCTTCACCTGTGACCTTGACCTTTGACCAAGTGACCTCAAAATCAATAGGGGTCATCTGCGAGTCATGATCAATGTTCCTATGAAGTTTCATGATCCTAGGCCTAAGCGTTCTTGAGTTTTCATCCGGAAACCATCTGGTGGACGGACCGACAGACCGACAGACTGACCGAACGACATGAGCAAAGCAATATACCCCTCTTCTTCGCGGTGGTGGTGTTGGTGGTGGTCCATTTTATTAGCCTTACATTTGGTAAAATTTAAATTAATTACAAGGGAGGCAAATGCTGTAACAAAAAGAACATGCATAAACGGTAGTTGTTTCCCTTGTTTGAACCATGCTAAATCCTTAAAATGCCTATTTCCAGTAACTGTGACCTTCACCTGTGACATTGACCTTTGACCAAGTGACCTCAAAATCAATTGGGATCATCTGCGAGTCATGATCAATGTACCTATGAAGTTTCATGATCCTTGGCCTAAGCGTTCTTGAGTTATCATCCGGAAACCATCTGATGGACAGACCGACAGACAGACCGACCGACGTGAGCAAAGCAATATACCCCCTCTTCTTCGAAGGGGGGCATAAATATTACGAATTGCTTATTTGTCTCGATGTTAAAAGTAAACGCTGGCTTATAGGTGAAAGTATACTAAATAATCGTTTCATGTAGGGCTGTACCCTCTAAAAAATATCGTAATTGACTCGAAGGCATGTTTTACACTTTAAACTGTTGTCCGGGGTTTATCGTTTAGAGATAGATGTATAACATAAATAGGTGTTCACTGAATCCCTGAAATATGATAAACTAATAGACTATAGTAAAGGATTGCGAACAAAATATTAGACTATAGTAAAGGATTGCACTGAAAGAGGTTACATTGCACTAAGAAATGGCCGGGAAAAAAATGCAAGAATAGTCGATTTTGATATGTGTCGAGTTCTTTCTTGGTTTAAACATGAACTATCTTTTTTATTGTATAAATCGATTCCGTACAATTGCCTTTAAGAAAATGTAGATTTTGAGGGTATTTATGTGCAAAATGATGCATTTATTTTAAAGTTGTCGCTTTTACATAGAATTATAAAGGGAAACTACTTAATATATTATGACCTGAAAACAGCATGATTTATTTAGGCAAGCGACATAACCATTATCTGGCTATTAACGGCCACCGGAAAAACTTTGCGAAACCGAAATTTCGCAAACTCAAGTACCCCTTTACTTGAAGATTTCCTTCTTTGACATAAAGCATGCGATTTAAGTATTACTTTGTATTACTAATTGATTATTTTTACTTAAAAAATGCGTTTTATTCACTATGATTTGTGTGTGTGCAAAGATTGTCTTCCCATGGATTTTATTCATTTTCCCATGGAAATGTATTCTTTTTCACCAATGGATTTTTTTTTTGTTTAACCCATGGCGTTTTTTCAAATTTTCATTCGGGAAAAAATCCCATGGGATATTCGAAAACATTAATACGTTCATTTTCGTTCATTTTTTTGAAAAAAAAAATCCCAATTACAATGTCATAAATCGGATAAATGTTTCTAAATGCGAAAATAATAATAATGCATTATAATAATAATATTATTATTATTATTATTATAATGATAATGTGGATAATAATAATAATGATGATGATGATCATCATCATCATCATCATCATCATTATATCCATCATGAACATCATCATCATCGTCATCACCACCATCATCACCAACATCATCATCATCAACATCATCATTATCATCATCATCATCATCATCATCATCATCATCATCATCATCATCATCATCATCATAATATTCATCATCTTCACCAGCATCAGCATCATCATCATCATCATCATCATCATCAGTATAATCATCATCATCATCATCATCATCACCATCATCATAATCATCATAATAATCATCATCATCATCAACATCATCAGCAGCATCATCGTCATCAGCATCATCAGCGTCATCGTCATCATCAGCGTCATAATCATCATCATCATCACCATCATCATCATCGTCATCAGCATCATCAGCATCGTCATCATCGTCATCATCATCATACTTATCATCCTCATCATCATCATCATCATCATCATCGTCATCATCATCACCATCATCATTTTCCTCTTCTTCTTCTTCTTGTCCTTAGCGACACCTCATTGGTAACATGCAAACTTATCGATTAGATCCGCAAAATATGTGTTTGTGCATGTAGCAACTAGTATATTTTGAGAGCAATCGTTTGTTGGCATTAGCGTATCAATCTGGTGAACTTTGTCTCATCACACAGGCAAAAAACATCGATTTGCTTTCAAAAAATCCAAAATGGCATTACTTATAAAGGTCCCAACGTTTCCAAATGGATTGTGAGTGTATGTTTCGTTACATTTGTGGATGAATTAATTTTCGCTTAATCGCACTACATTGTCCGATTTTTAAAATAATGCGAACTATGTTAAAAACATATAAAAACTATGCACTCTGCATAATTATCTTTGAAATTTCAAAACATCCGGTTCTAACCGCCACCTCGGGAGTAGCATCGGCTCAATTATTCATGCATCGCCAAAAAGAGGTGGCGCCGCGATAAACGGCACTGCCTAACTGTATATTTTCGCAAACCATTTACCGCTGTTCGAAAACATTAATGGTTATGATCTTATTTTGCAATAGTACTGTTTAGAGCACATATATAAAGGCCATAGTGATAGCGTTTTTAAATGAACCCATCCCTTCCGATGCCTGTCGGTATATTGCGACATCATACTTTTCAGTACTCATGTTTTTATTGTGCACTTACTCAAACATCAGTATATCACTAGATATAACGAATGGTTTTAATTGAATGGAATGACACAGACATAAACAAACACACGCGCAAAAGCCTTAACTTGAACGTTTATTGTTCATTACGTATATGTGTATACCGTCATACATTAAAGTAGCTTTACTTAAGTTAATAAAGTGTATCCGTCTATTATTTCGCCGAAATATACATACTTTAATGATACTTACGTTGTTAGTTGTGTTTTTGAATTTTGTTCCTTATCTTCTCGTTCTGAAATCGCGGTTGGCAGGAGTTCTTCTAATTCTACACTAATTTCACTAGTCGACGCCATATCTCTTTGTCCGTTTGTTTTTCATTAGAAGCGCACTCGTGTGAATGTCCATGAAAGCCTTTAATAATATAACTGACACTCTATCATCCACATTTATTTTCAAACTGAAGTTTATGTTACAAACGCCGTGTAAATATAACTTCCTCATGCTATCCGAGCGTTGGCAATAAATTGGTATTAAAGGGGCATTTTCACGTTTTGGTAAATTGACAAAATAAAAAAATAAAATGTTTCAGATTCGCTAATTTCCGACCGTTTGTATGTTAGCATTCAGAGTAAAGTATTCAGTGATGAATCTTTACAAAGATGTCCGCGTGTAAACTTGCGCGCGTTTGTGTTTTTATTCAGTTTTTGTCGGCGTAGCTGTCTCCCCCAGACTTTTACCTTAGTTGACCTTTGTAATTGCCGAAAAATATCCTAAGATAATTTCCGGAGAATAGGCTCAAATGAATAAATGGATTTTCGTATAAATAAAAAATAACACAACTGCACGAAATAGAAAGCGTGGTAGCTACAAAACGTTATCACATTGATATGAACAGGTCATTCAATTTACTATATAGTTTGCGTAGTATAGCGTAAACACAAGTTATACCCTGCGTGAATTTATATGCATGGGATTCAGCAATGCGTTTTGCAACGGTGTTAGCTATGGCGCACCAAAGGGGTCGAAACTTTAACTTCTGCTCGAGCAGAAAAAAAAGCTGCTCGAGCAGCAATTTACTGGTCGAGCAGCATTAAAATGCTGCTCGAGCAGCAAAATTTCTGCTCGAGCAGCAAAATACTGCTCGAGCAACATTTATTTTTAGAATAGGCCAATCAACCCGTCAGCCAATCAAATTTAATTAATTTAAATGCTGCTCGAGCAGCAAAATGCCTGCTCACGCAGCAATATGCTGCTCGAGAAGCATTTATTTTTAGAATAAGCCATTGAACCCGACAGCCAATCAAATTTAAGCTTACAAACGGAAAACATAAGCTATCTACGGAAACGAAATAGACCGATGTAGCGTTAATATTGTCAGATCGTGAGATCTGTCACATTAATCGGAAATCTGACGATTTTCACAGTACCCCCGTGAGATTACTCCGATCAGTCGCCGTGAAAAATGTCAGATTAATGAAAACTAAAAAAAATTGAGGTTCAACGTCCAAAAAAGATGTCCGAAAATAACTGCAAGCTGTTAAAACGCGAAATTAAGTTGAATTGAAACAACATTGCGTTAAATAAAAAAATAAAATATCAAAACAGTAGATCTAACACCATGCAAACATTTGAATTTTAAAACGATTTTCGTTTTAAATGTTATATATATCGATGATGTACATGCATTACGTTGTAAAGAAATATGATAATGCCTAATTTACAGTCATGAGTGTTGCAGTGTTTTTATACAAAGATATAACATTGATTTAAGAAAATATTTTCAGATTATATATATATATATATATATATATATATATATATATATATATATATATATATATATATATATATATATATATACACTTCAACACCGTTATTTCGAAGTCGTCGGGACCGTTAAAAAAACTTCGGATTAACGATAATTCGAAATAAACATTTGACAGAAGACTTCTTTGATTCTGTAAAAGTGGAAGTCGCATGGTTCGGTTACACGCTTACTTAAAAGCGTAAAGTAGTCATATAGCAATAGATTTCAACTTGTAACAAACGGAGGAATAAAAAGATTCTTTTTCTTGTTTTTATTTTTGTATAATTACAGAACATATAAAATATAACGAATAACACAAATTATCAGACATACAAACATATGTATACATTTTCGGAAATGAATTGACTTTTTTTAACTAATACGCGATGTCTCTCTGAACACCGCCGTTCGCGCAGACGACAAAGGTGTAATTATCGGCTTTTGACGCGCCACGACAAAGGTGTGAAATTACGCTCAGTATTTTGCAGTTTTGACTTCGGATTAAAGGTTGATAATAAGGTGCGAATTATAGTGTTGGGACCGACTGAATCACTTCGAAATAACGATTTCTTCGGTTTAACGAAGTTCGGATTAACAATGAATTTTTACATAAAACAAAGAAGAACCAAAATCGGGACCCGAATAATACTTCGAAATAACGGTGACTTCGGATTATCGGTGTTCGAAATAACGGTGTTGAAGTGTATATATATATATATATATATATATATATATATATATATATATATATATATATATACATTATTTCAGCTTAAAAAAGTTAAAAACTGATTATGAACCAAATTCAGTTCCAGAAATGTATAATCCCAATCGGTGTTTTTATCATTATTTTAGCTACTTCACATGTACACTCAATTCAGGAAAACTATTGTATTATATTTCACACAATCATAGTTACCACTATCATCATTTATTTAATCTGTTTATAAGCTCGATTGGTAATTGTCGGTTCGGCTCGGCTAATGCTTTAAAGTACCCCGTGTACTCTTAAGTATACTTTAATGTACCCCGGGTACGCTAAATATACTTAAACGTACCGTCGGTCTGTCTGTCAGTGCAGTCACTCACAAACTTTTCAGGGCTTAAGCTCAGAAACTCAATAAAAGTTTTCAACATGAAACTTTATGGGTGTATAAATATACATGTAGCTTAAGAGAGGTGCCATGCACAAGAACCATAAGCCGTCGCTTTCTGAAATAAGAGTTATTGCGCTTTGTTGTTTTTGTATGATGTAACTAGGGCTATATCTCAGATACTATACAATATTTTAACATGAAACTTCATGGGTGTATAATTATCAATGCACAAGAACCATAACCGTATACTTTCTTACATAACGGTTATTGCCCTTTCTTGTTATTGTTATTTTTATGATGTAACTGTTCAGGGCTATATCTCATTTATAGAACCATGAATAAGAACCATAACCCTTCACTTTCTTAAGTAAGAGTTATTGCCCTTCGTTGTTTTTGAATGATGTAACTTTTCAGGGCTATATCTCAGAAACTATAAAAACAAGATTTCAACATGAAATTTCATGGGTGTATAATTGTCAATGAGAATAAGTGCCATGCACAAGAAACATAACCCTTGTACATATGTACATGTCTGATTTTACTTTTCAGGACTATATCACAGATACTATACACGATTTAAAGATGACATTTAATGGATGTTAAGATATCAATGAGGAAGGGTGTCATGCACAAAATCTATAACCCTACACTTTCTTAAATAAGAGTTATTGCCAATTGTTGTTTTTTTATGTTGTAACTTTTAAATAAGTGGGATAAGGGTACAACCCTTCAAATAAACTTTTCTGTTAGTTCTGCACCCATCAATAATCAAAATTTATTTGGCGGGGGATATCAATTTAACAAATTTGCTTATCATTGGTCTTAACGTTGAAATGGACTTAATATTTTAAGTAGCATTGAGAATATAAGACACAACAGATTCATCAGTCATCAGTATTATGTTAGCATATCTTTAGTCGGTTACTGAACTAGGGCAAATATAGTTGAAGTTTATCAGGTGGTCTAAAAGTCCTCACCGCCTAGCAGGTAAGTCTACAAAGTATTTTAAAACCGGTTCATGAACATGAAATGATAAGTCATTTCCGACATTGCGATTATTTATTTTAAGTCATTATGTTTTTGGAATCTTAAGGAACTCATTGAAAAATACATCACTACATAAATAAATATCTAGGTCAATTGTGATTCTGTCAAGCAAAAATTATCATATCAATTATTATCTCCAGAGTTATTCTTGTTTTCTTGCACTTATCATAATCTAACCATCTGCATTATTTTTGCCAAACAGGTGGTTTTACAATCTGAGCACCACAATCATCAATATTTTTGTGTGGATATAAAGATTTTATAAAAATTTAGGATTATAGAACCTTAAGTTTTATTGTGCTGTACTTGTTTAGGAGATGTGTAATACCAACTGGCTACATCTGTTTTCAGAACTTCAGAAGGATTATTTTGTTGACTTCTCAGATTAATCGAGCCCAAAGCACTTCCTGCTGCAAAAACATATTTTCGAGCAACAACACATATTGATAATATACATTTTGTACTCTTGGTTTATTAAGACATCAACAATAAGCAACATGTATGCATGATCACATATAGTAAATATGATTCATATATATATTAAGAAATGTTACAGTTGAGAAATGCATTTCTCATTGAATCACATGTTGTTAAAAGCATCATTTTGAATAGAAATTACACATGCAGTAACAACCAGCTGCAAACAAATTGTTTCTTACATGATTACTTATTCATGTCAAGGATAGGAAATTACAAACATAAGAAATGAAATATTATCAATGTGCAGGTATCAACAGTTGTCTTTGATTTAATCTATCTTGAATAATGCATACTTTTTAACATGAAAATCTAATTTTCCACAAAACACTTAATTAAAAGTAACAGGAAGGTGGTAAAAAATTCATTATTGCAGTTACAAAGCAATGAATTGAAAACTATCAGTACATTCAAGTTATCTGTATAAAACATGGCATCAACTTAAAAATCAGTATCAATGCATGTATTACCTAAAATCCGCAGATGTTGAGTAAGATTGCCTTTTTAAACAAAAAATTATAATTTCCCTTAAATGAGTGATTTAACAATATAAATAGAACTATCATGAACCATTTTCAACATTTACTTTGTTGTTCTAAATATTAAGTATATATGCAATTTCAAACTATTTATGCAGGTAAACCATGTACACACAAAATTTTAGCGCTCATCTTTACTTTTTTATTTTTATCCCCACGCTTTTTTAAAAGCGTGGGGATATTATGTTAAGCTCCGCCGTCTGTCTATCTGTCCGTCCTGGACACTATTATCTCCTTTGCATGTGCAAATAATTCAGGAACATTTACATAACTTTGATTAAAAATTGTGTCATTTTACATCTACACTTAGTGGTAATTACATATTTTAAATCAAGCACTTAACAAATTTAGAAATAGTTCGCTTCGCAGACAATTGGATGAACAGTAAAACTGCCATATTCCACCCTACTGAGAGCATACAAACAAAATTATTTGTAATTTGAAAGTTATTTTCATTTTAGTAACCTTTCAATAGGTATTATATATCTTCTATTGAACTTCAAGCATTGCAAGACCATTTAGCTGAACGGAATTCACTGGGGAAGGATATTTTGTTTATTGTATTTACTATGTAAAGCAACTTATTTAAACAATAGTTACATCAATTAAGATAAAAATTAAGGACCAATATGGGATAAATAATTCATGCTATCAATATTATTATAAAAACAAATAATTGCCAATCAAATACTTATCATTTAAAATACTCAAACATACTGAAAGTCTCACAGAATATAACAAACAAGAACAGTCTTCACGGTAATATATTTAAACCACTAGCCCGAATTATGAAGCTTTATCTGAAACAGACAAAAAATGCAATAGCCCTACTATATAATATAAAGAAGTGAAACAGTATTGCACTTCTATCATACACACCTTAGTGGTCATTTATTTATGGCAAGGAACCAATTGCCAAAACGGTACAGCACAGCACAAAACAAAACAACATATAGACATAGTAGAATAAAGCTGGGGTCAATAAAATTAATATAAATTATTTATTTTTGGTAGGCCGAATAACATTTCATCAGTCCCGGGCTGGCGGGCTTATAGTGTGGAGACTGCAAGAAGGCCTGAGAGGCCCAAATTCGCTTACCTGAGATACAAAGGAACTGACACATTCTGTGCAGCCCAATATATCATTAGAACAAAATAATGTTCTGACCAAGTTTCAGAAGAGTGAACTTTAAATGTAATTTTAAAAAAGCTAACAAGCTTTTACTATAGACATATAAGGATAAATTGCCGACCAGCTGTGGTCATGTTTTTCAACAAACCGGAACCATTTTCGAAATCATCCAGGATATCATTAACATAAACGGTCTGACCAAGTTTCATGAAGAATGGACCATACATGTGACTTTAAGAGTGTTTACAAGTTTTTACCAACACAATTATAAGGAAAAATAATCCACCCCCTGGCGGCCATGTTTTTCAACTTACCGGAACCATTTCGAACACGACCAAGATATCATTTCGACAAATATTCTGACTAAGTTTTATGAACATCTGAAAATTAATTAGGCCTCTAGTTTGTTAACAAGGTTTTACTACAGTCATATAATGGAAAACTACCCCGTCCCCTGGCGGCCATGTTTTGCAGGCAAACGGAACCATTTTCAAACTTGTCCAATATCTGATCATTGGGACAAACCTTCTGTTCAAGTTTAGTGATGATCGGACAATAAATGTCACTTCTAGAGTGTTAACGAGGTTTTAATAAATCCATATAAGGTAATATGCCCCGCCCCATGGCGGCCATGTTTTTTAACCAACCAGAACCATTTTCAAACTCGTCCAAGATATCATAAGGACAAATCTTCTAACCAAATTTAATGGAGATCAAGCAATAAATGTGGCCTCTAGTGTGTTAACAATGCAAATGTTTAGGCCGCACGACACCCATCACACTACCTCACCATTAAACAATAATCGTGTTGCTATGTTAAACAGATTTTTAAAAACATCAAATATTCCCGATTTGTTACAATTTGGGATTTCAATAAAGAAACAAAAGATTTCTACAGAAGGTTTTTTTACAATGCACTTTTAAAACAAACATGGATTAAATTATTAGAAAAGTCATTTGAAATTTTGATGAAAGCACATGATTTATGTTTTGATAACCGAGAGCGAGACTTGTTATTCTGTACATTATTCATTTACAATTGTTAATATTGGTTAAACTGAAGTATAACTGTTGTCCATTTATATGAACATTGATTTTAATGCATTTTCATGGTGCGAAGAAATGTTTGAACAGAACGTGTATGTGTTTATGCTTTGTAAAATCTGAAAAAAATATAATAAATGGTTGACATTTCTTACACAAGTTGTTTGCACAAGTCAAGATATTGACAGGGGTCAGGCTTTTCTTTGGTTTAAGATCTATTGTTGATCTAATTATAAGTGGTTATTGGTTGAAAGAAAGTGTCAAGACAATGACAATATGATTAATGCATTTATACTTAAAGACATTTCAATATTAGGCAAGTACATGTATTAAACATGCTTTTACTATACTTATTCTTAATTAACTGAATTTCACAATTTGTACAAGTTCGCAACTTTTTTTTTCACAATTTTCAGAAGTTTGCGTCTCATTTTTTTACAATTTTGAAAAGTTTGCGACTCAATTTTTCACAAAGTGAGGCAGCCAGGGCCGCTTCACAAAATCAGGAAAAAAAGCCCTGCATATGTCCATAAATTCAATGCAGCTTGTATTAAAAACTTAAAAAGCGTTGAGAAAGTCCTAAATGTTGTTATTTTGTAGCCAGATTTTGTTTACAGCTTTTCTCTTACTCGCATCATGTAATGGAGGAATGGAGAACACTATCCTGATACTTTTCATATTTTTGGGAGCACCCTTCAACACAGGACAGTTGTATGCAAGTTATAATCTATTAGTAATTCAAATTAATTAAATATCTGTAAATGTGAAATTATCATGTTCAAAAGCTATAATATATTATCACTATGACGCCATCTTAAATGGATTGTACAGATTGCACATGTTTAAGGTATTGAGAGGAACAAATATTTCTACATCAGTAAACTTGACTTGCGCTTTGGCCAGACCCACACAATGTTCAATGCACAGTGCCATTACCATAGCATGCATACATTAATCTAAATTTATAGAAAGGAAAACATTTGTGTACTTTGAGTTATACTCTTTAAATTCACTATGAATTCAGCCACCTACCCAACATGAATTCATAAGCATGATCATTATACAAAATTTCAATGAATAAAGTTGATCAATTTGTTGCAATCGAGTAATTATGCATACAAGATATTTTTTAGTTGTGATGTAAATGAATGCCAGAATTTGTATCTGGATATCCATATGTAATATCTGTATACAATCATGATAACCAAATTAATCAGTAATATTGACCAAGATATTAAGTGTTGTTTTTATATTCTTTTAGCAAAGATCTTTAATAAATAGTAAGTCATGCTAACTGTATTATGTATGTCACTTTTGATCAATTATTACTTATCAAATTACTAAAATCATTAGGAAAGTGACAGGTAAAGTAAAACATTACCACTATGCTACATGTAGGCTTGCCTGCATTGGGGGTTAAAAACCCAGGACAAAAAGAAGCAAATACTAAAACATAACCACTATGCGCCATGTAGACTTGCCTGCCCTGAGGGTTCAATAACCAGGACAACGAGGAGCAAATACTAAAACATACAGAATCCTGATAGTGCCATATATAATCTTGCACCTCTTTCATCAAGGGCGAAACAAGACACACAAAGCGATACTTGATATTTTTCTTGACAGTTGCTGCGACCCATAATATTTTTCTTAAAAGTCGCGGCGACGCACAATATTTTTCTTGACAGTCGCAGTGACGCATGATATATTTAACACGATATATCGACCTTGTGTAGGTGATGATGATGTGGTCGATCTGGTTCTGGGTCCTGCCGTCTGGTGATGTCCATGTAAGTTTGTGGATCTCCTTGTGCGCGAACAGGGTCCCTCCTATGACCAAGTCGTTCTGTTGGCAGAATTGACTAGTCTCTCCCCGTTGTTGGTGATCACATCCACTCTATGTTTTCCCATGGTCCTCTTTCTGTCTTCGTTGTCGCAGCAAACCTTAGCATTGAAGTCGCCGAGCAACATCAGCACGTCGTGTTGGGAGATGTCCTCTAAAACACTTTGAAGGGCGTCATAGAATGCATCCTTGTCCTTTTCTTCTGTGTCATCTTCTTCATATGTAAAAAATTTATAGCATTGATTTTAAAGGTTTTGTAAGTATGATTTAAATTACAGTAATTAAACAATTGCAATATCAAAGCTACTTATTCACACAAATCTGACATGCAAATTGCGAATAAAGTTATACAAATAAAATGTTAATAAGTTTCCAATTCTTATTGGAATGGGTTAAATAAACCATTGGCTTATTTGCTTAAATATCATATTGAACATTATTCAGCTTAAAGGAAACATAATAAAACAAGAAACCTTCGGACACCGGTGATTAATGCTCCCCAAAGTTTTTTTTTGTCACAATATTGCGCTATTTATTCAGATAAAAGGAAACGTCTTGAGGGCACAGTAGTTGGGGGGACAATAATTGTTTTATAGAAAATTTCAAAGGGCCATAACTCTGTGAAAAATCATCCGACCAGAACCTGCTGATAATATGAACATCTCTATGTTGAAGTGAAGCTTCCCATATAGTTTCATTGAATTCCTGTCATTAGTTGCTGAGAAATAGCCCGGACAAGAATTGCACTATATGTAAAGTTAATGGAAAATTTCAAAAGGCCATAACTCTGTAAAAAATCATCGGACCAAAACAAGCTGATAATATGCACATCTCCTCTTGGTAGTGAAGCTTCCCATAAAGTTTCATTGAATTCGGGTCATTAGTTGCTGAGAAATAGCCCGGACAAGAATTGCACTATATATACAGTTAATGGCAAATTCAAAGGGCCATAACTCTGTGAAAAATCATCTGACCAGAACCCGCTAATAATATGCACATCTCCTCTTGGTAGTGAAGCTTCCCATAAAGTTTCATTGAATTCTGGTCATTAGTTGCTGAGAAATAGCCCGGACAAGAATTGCACTATATGTACAGTTAATGGAAAATTTCAAGGGGCCATTATTCTGTGAAAAATCATCCGACCAGAACCCGCTGATAATATGCACATCTCTTCTTGGTAGTGGAGCTTCCCATAAAGTTTCATTGAATTCCGGTCATTAGTTGCTGAGCAATAGCCCGGACAAAAATTGTGCATGGACGGACACACGGACGGACGGACGAAGCAGCGACTATATGCTCCCCCTAAAATAAATTTTGGGGGAGCATAAAAAATGTTTGTGGATATTTGAGCATGTCTATTTCAAACAAAGGAATCTTCTTTAGGTGTCAAATATCTCATTTGCTGAGCTATTCAATGTCCTGTGGGGAATATTGAATAGTTTTAAAACATTATACAAACTTGTTGGACCATAGAACATTATTTTGTTCCCCATTAAGCTGTTTGAAGTTTCTGAACTAAAGGATTACAGTAGCTTAAAGGGGTATATGTTGTAATAACGCTGTTTTCAATTTACTATAAACCTTATTTAAGCAATACATATTCTCGCTTGTTA
Source organism: Dreissena polymorpha (assembly GCF_020536995.1). NCBI lineage: Eukaryota > Metazoa > Mollusca > Bivalvia > Myida > Dreissenidae > Dreissena > Dreissena polymorpha. Next base: position 33,856,206 of record NC_068369.1, read on the forward strand.
AGCAGAAATTTATAAAGAAACATTGTTATATTTATGAATTTTTTTAGACAAGATTGAAAAAATGCCCTTTATCACACACCTGGGTAATGGGGCATGGCCAAAATTTACCCCGGGGCATGTTTTGAACAGATTTTTTCTCAATGACCAAAATCTGAGGCCTACACCATTTATCAGAAATGTAAAGAGTACAATGCATTATGGGACACAACATTCATTGGACGAGCAAATTTAAATTTAGATTAAATGCAATACGATCATGTACAAAAAATGTTTTATTGTGTCATACAAAGTATGTCAAAAAGTGCTTCCTGGGGACTTTCTGATAACGGGTAAAAATTAAAATGAATATCTGTTAACAGGTACACTGCGTTAGCACTTACATAAATCATCTGAATAATTTCATTTATTTTTGTTACACATACTGCTCTGATAGGGAATACATAAAAACACGTAATAAATAATAATAATAATAAAATAAATAATAATTACGTAATAAACACTGACTCTTTAGTTTTGCACAACTTTATTGACATTACACAACAGATAAACACCAATTAGCTGTTGAAAGTGGATTAACCTCTACGCAGTTAAAAATCTAAAATCGGTGAAACCGACAAATAAAGCAATGAAGCTGTGATTGTCACTATCTTTGTACCGGATTGCTGAATTTGGAATATCAGATTATCAGTTTGCGAAGTCATTTTTTGCCATTTCCCCATCGGCCGAATATTTATTATTTCTGTTATTTACAATGTATCCTAGTTTGCGGAATGCATATTTCCGATTCCCATGTTGTTGACTCCCTTTCATCGCGAATCAAGGTGAATTACGGCCAAGCAACGCGGTAAGTAGCGTGTCCATCCCCCGGGAAGTGTCACCCATCGAGAAAAGTGAACACTGCTGACAGCTTTTTTATTTAAGTACACGGTGTCTGTACTGTAGTCAGGCAAATATAAAATATGAAATGACATTGAAATCCTTCTAGGAATGCACAAATTACAGAGATGATACTAATTTCATACAGAATACTCACACACATACACACACAAGAACTCAGAATTAGAGGGAAGGTATGACTAATAATGGCCAAATGTTCGAACAAGTTCGTTAAATTGCTGATCACCAGTGGATTTTAAATTGAAAGTTTCAGCTATGGTTCTCATATTGCAGCCATTACTAGTCAAAGGCTTCGAGTGATTTGGCAGGTATGATATGAAAGAAATTCAATTGATCGTAGATCTTTTTCAAATTGCCTGACACTACACTCACACAAAGAAATTTGCGGAGCGATTATATCTAATAAATATATTACAATGTTCAGGTATTCAATGGGTAGGGTAATCTGATTGTAGGAGCTATTGAAACATGGGTACTGAATAATTTTTAAATGTCATAATTGCACCAAAGAACATTTTTAAGGCATAGCATGTCCATTATAATTATTCCAGTGTGTGATCAATTCAAATCATCAAATAAGCAATGTCAATTTTGTGCCATTAGTATTGTCAGAGAGAAATATGTTAATAGATCTGTTATTCAGCTTTTAAAAATGTATTTCACATTCCAATAAATCTAAGTTAAATTTTATACTCCATGGACATTTCTGTTTTGCAAAATTATTGTAAAGCTATTGAGTTTGTCACAAGTGATACATTATCTTGTGCTTCTAAATTTCTTAATTTTATAATCATACATGTACTTCACATATTTATACATAAACCATAAACTGCAATAATGGGGTTAGGCTTTTCCATGGTTTTAGAAAGAGTTTACCAGTATGAATATTGCTGATCTAACAGTAAGTGGTTATTTGTTGGAAGAAAGTGTCAAGGCAATAAAAACAAGGGCTGTTTGTAAAACATGCATGCCCCCCATATGGGCTCTCCATTGTAGTGACAGCCATTGTGTGAATATGTTTTTGTCACTGTGACCTTGACCTTTGACTTAGTGACCTGAAAATCAATAGGGGTCATCTGCCAGTCATGATCAATGTACCTATGAAGTTTCATGATCCTAGCTATAAGCGTTCTCAAGTTATCATCTGGAAACCATTTTACTATTTCGGGTCACCATGACCTTGACCTTTGACCTAGTGACCTGTAAATCAATAGGGGTCATCTGCGAGTCATAATCAATGTACCTATCAAGTTTCATGATCCTAGGCCAAAGCGTTCTTGAGTTATCATCCGGAAACCATTTTACTATTTCGGGTCACCATGACCTTGACCGTTGACCTAGTGACCTCAAAATCAATAGGGTCATCTGCGAGTCATGATCAATGTACCTATGAAGTTTTATGATCGTAGCCATTAGAGTTTTTGAGTTATCATTCGGAAACCATTTTACTATTTCAGGTCACCGTGACCTTGACCTTTGATATAGTGACCTGAAAATCACTAGGGGTCAACTGCGAGTCATGATCAATCTACCTATCAAGTTTCATGATCCTAGGCATAAGTGTTCTTGAGTTATCATCCGGAAACCATTTTACTATTTTGGGTCACCCTGACCTTGACCTTTGACCTTGTGACCTGAAAATCAATAAGGGCCATCTGCAAGTCATGATCAATGTACCTATGAAGTTTCATGATCCTAGGCATAAGCGTTCTTTAGTTATCATCCTTAAACCATTTTACTATTTTGGGTCACCGTGACCTTGACCTTTGACCTAGTCACCTGAAAATCAATAGGGGTCATCTGCCAGCCATTATCAATCTACCTACGAAGTTTCATGATCCTAGGCATAAGCGTTCTTGAGTTATCATCCGGAAACCATTTTACTATTTCGGGTCACCGTGACCTTGACCTTTGACCTAGTGACCTGAAAATCGATAGGGGTCATCTGCGAGTTATGATCAATCTACCTATCAAGTTTCATGATCCTAGGCCTAAGCGTTCTTGAGTTTTTATCCGGAAACCATTTTACTATTTCCGGTCACTGTGACCTTGACGTTTGACCTAGTGACCTGAACATCTATAGGGGTCATCTGCGAGTCATGATCAATCTACCTATCAAGTTTCATGATCCTAGGCCTAAGCATCTTGAGTTATCATCCGGAAACCATTTTACTATTTCGGGTCACCGTGACCTTGACCTTTGACCTAGTGACCTCAAAATCAATAGGGGTCATCTGCGAGTCATGATCAATGTACATATGAAGTTTCATGATCCTAGGCCCAAGCGTTCTTGAGTTATCATCCAAAAACCACCTGGTGGACGGACCGACAGACCGACTGACAGACCGACCCACATGTGCAAAGCAATATACCCCCTCTTCTTCGAAAATGGGCATAACTACTTGAATTAGAGAGCGGACATTTGCGTCTGACACAATGTCAGTCTTTATCATTTGCTTAAATAATTGCTTGTTTATGCAGAATTTAAGCATCAGTAATAGTCACGTGTCACATGCAACTGCATATCTAGGTCACTATATGTAAATTGCCTCTTACGCAATTGTGCAACTGTATTTAAAGGTCAATTTGAGAGTTCTATCAACATCTTTATGGACGTTTATGTTTGCTTTTCATCTGATTAATATGCTGCACATGACTGTAGTCATGCATAGGGGCAGAACATAGAACTAATTATGATAGGCTACCATGTACATGTGACGAAAAACATGTCACTGTTGTCACACACAAAAAATTACTAAGGGGAATCTTACTAACGGCATGGCAACCAAAAAAGATTGACCAATTTAGTGTTATGTTCTAGGGATGAGCATAAAATATTAATGTTCACTTAAAGAACCAATATGAGCCGCATTCTGGGAAAACAGGGCTTAATGCATGTGGGTAAAGTGCTTCAAAGGTTAAAAGTGTTCCCAGAATGAAGCTGAAACAAAGCATGCTACATGGAACTATTGTATACCTATATCATGTATATGGGCTTAGAGCTGGTGTCTGTCAGAGCTAGAATGGATGAACATCTGAGCCCTTTCTTACTACAACAGGCATCATGATCTGGAAAACATAGAACATTTGTTTCATTAATTCAAAATCATTCACTTTGTTAACCCATTTATGTCTAGCGTCTAGAAAAGGCCTTGGCAAACAGCATAGACCCAGATAAGACGTGGCATTATGCGGCGTCTCATCAGGTTCCACGCTGTTTGCTGAAAGGAATTTCTGTAAGAGCTATTCAAAATATAGAAAGAAATATACTAGACATCCCTAATTTTGGAAATAAATTGATCCAATTTTGAAGGATGGACTGAGTCCATTAGGCATAAATGTTTAATAAAAGAGTAACATTTGCTTCATTTATGCAAGAGTTCGCTTTGTTAATTAAAATAGGTATCATTTGCTTCATTAATAAAAGAACATGATTCGCTTCATAAATTAAAAAGCATCATCTGCTTCATTCATTGAAGAATATCATTTGGTTAATAAATTTAAGAGTATCATTTGCTTCATTAAAACCCATCCAAAAGCTCCCCTTCAAAATCATGCATCTTTAACTCTTTCAGTGCTGGAACCAAATTTTGAAGGCCTTTGCAAACAGTTTGGATCCAGATGAGATGCCACAAAATGTGGCGTCTCATCAAACAGTTTGGATCCAGATGAGACCCACAGAATGTGGCGTCTCATCAGGATCCAAACTGTTTGCTTTTCTGATAGAATTCTTTGAAAAAAATCAAAGAAAATGCTGATTTTAGAAATTCAGCAGACGACATTTTAACAGACCACAATATTCCCAGCATGCAAAGGGTTAACATTAATAATGCAGTAACAATCTGGAGAAGATTGCAGTGTCAAGGAAGTCTGGATCCACAAGATAAGTGCATTGCTTAATGTTACGCACTTTGTGTGTGGGTGGAAGGGATGTAGGTGGGGGAATTCATGCAATCAAAACATGTCTATTCCAGCCATGGGTGATTTATCAATGAAGATCAGCTATATCCTTGACACCTACATAACTTTCAAATCCTGGTTTAAATTCTTCACCCTGACAGTACCACATTACATAACTTTCGCATCCTTCTATCAATACTCAATCATGATTACATTAAATCATTTCCATTAGTCTTAAAATTAATGGTGTGATTGTCTGGTTGTTAGTAATAATTTATTATTGTGGTGATTGATTACCATGCAAACATTTTAAAAGGAACAACAATCAAGACCATTTGTAAAATATTGGCCACCTCTGTGATTATTAATAAAACAACTTGGGTAATTATCCTTTCAAACTGGAAATTTTAAGTCAACTTCAGAGGTTTTAAACTGACACCTTAAATTTTGTTCTCAAGAAGTAAGGCATTCTAATTACATGACTGTGGTCTACAATTAAGAGCAAACATGTCTTAAAGTAGTGATGGGCTGATAATCGACTGCAGACTGCAAATCTGCTTCATTGCGATCGCCAACATCGAGTTCCGCCACTCAATTAATCGAAATTAAAATATTTGTGATTTGTGACCTTTTCTTTCGAATTTAACTTTGGTACAATAACCTTATTTCAAAATGGCGTCCATAGTGTGCAGCGAAATACTCCAAAATGATCAAAAAGAACAAGCCGAGGCGCAGCGTGAAATATTCGACAACCCCGGATCGAAACAGTCTTCCAGATGTTGGAAGGTATTTGGTTTTTAACTTTTTATAAAACTAAACCAGGGAAACCATCATCGACGACATTAGACATGACTGTTGCAGTGTGCTGGCTTTGTCGTAAAGAATATACTTATAGCGGTAAGTATTGGTGGCAATTAAATGAAACCAAACCATACTAACTGTATTAACATTAGCTAATCAGGGACGACACTTTCAGCCTAAACTGCATTTGCGCTAAGAAAGACATCATTTAAACTTAATATTTTATAAAAGCAGACAATTTATGCACAAGCATGATGCACAGTTTTTTCAGAACACGACACAAGTAAACATTTATAGTAGACAAAATATCACCATTTCTTATGCATTTATTCAGAATTTATTACAATATAACTAAGTGTAAACAAATATGAATATGAAATTCATTGAGGCATTCGCCAACACATATACAAAGGTAAAGAGTCTAAAGACTGTAAAATAAACAGCATAACAGAATAAGCCGATTATCCGATTATAACCGATTATCGTATCGGTTTGTCTGTCCGATTATGTCGATTAATCGACTAGCAAATTTCAACCGATATGCCCATCACTATCTTAAAGTATAAGATTATTTCAATGAAAGGCTGGAATAATGCAGTATGACTGGTTATTAATTTCAAAAGGCAGCATATTGAACATGATTGTAGAACATACTCTGTGCATGTATTTATCGAGGCTGTCCCACTTTCAATTAAATTGCGTTGTTTACTAAAATGTGAAAGGGGGTTTCTTCCGCTATGCTGTTTTTAGGGAAGGATGTTTCTTCCGGAGGAGGTTTCTTCCGTACACCCTGATCAGGTGCTACTCTGTCGACTATAAATTCTGCAAGGTTTTATGGTCTTATTAGTGGAAAGAGTAGTTTAGTTTAAATCTATTTATTTTAGCTCCATTGCATTGAACGCTAAGACTTATTTAAACCACTTTTAAATCCCTTTCCTAGGACTAGAACCGATATGGGTGAGATCTAAAGAATGACCCACGGCTGGTATCAAACCCGTGACCTCCCGACATTGTTAGGCCAACACAATATTCTCTACGCCACGGTGCCCTTAAACCAGTGTAGGTACTGACCATACTGCGCTAATTCTTGTTGTATATGGCATAAGACCCATGTTCCCATGACTCAGCTCAAACCATCAATGTCATGACAAATGAAATAACTGGATTTTGTTATGATTTTCTAGAAAAACCATCATGAAAAAATAAACTATGATTAATGTCACATTTGTGCAACCAGTGCAAACAAAGTTACAGACTAGACTATGAAAATAATACAGTTCCTAAAACGTTCACAAAATGATATACTTCAATGAAATAAATAACAAGTGAACTCCATTGTTTCGCAAGATAATGGTCATTAGTATTGGCAGCAACGGTATTTAGAATACACAAATATTTCCTATGGAAATGTTTCAGTATTTTGTATATTGGATGGTTTTCAACTCATTTTACAATACATATAGTATTATGTGAATTACTTTGTGAAATTCATGCTCCTATTATCAATAACGCTCATTGGGTCGTTGTCGATCTAAAATGGCTTGAAGTCACCCTGGGGTGACTAGAAGCCGATTCATGTTACCCTGGGGCGACTTCAAGCCGATTCTAGTCACCCGGTCGTCTTGAAGTCACCCCAGGGTGACATGAATCGGATTTAAAGTCACCTTAGGGTGACAAGAATCGGCTTCTAGTCACCCCCAGGTGATTTCAAGCCATTTCAAGTTGACAATGACCCAATGCGCTATTCTCATTGGGTGATTGTCGACCTAAAATGGCTTGAAGTCACCCGGGGATGACTAGAAGGCGATTCAGGTCATCCCGGGGTGACTTCAAGCCGATTCTAGTCACCCGGTCGGCTTGAAGTCACCCCAGGGTGACATGAATCAGATTGAAGTCACCCTAGGGTGACTTGAATCGGCTTCTAGTCACCACCATTTTAGGTCGACAATGACCCAATGAGCATCAATAACCCATAAAGGGCACAAGTTACCTGGCAATACTTCAGTCTGATCCTTGGTTTATTTCAACTCAATTTTTTTCATATCATCAACATACATTCAATTGTGGAGAACACTCCTTATACATGCACATGATTGTACATATACAAATTCCTAAGGCTATTCATGAAAACTTCAATATAATTAATTTACCGCAGTAAAATATTTATCACCTGATGTTTGCATTATCACAAATGTGAAAATAAAATAAAAAGAAAGTGTTGCAATGTATCATAAAAGCAGAAATTTCCTTGAATTTTCCAGCCAATAAAAAAGGTGTAAAGATAAACATAAAAAAATATATTTATGACCTGTTTTTAGACACACAAAATACAATAAAAATAGACTAAAATGTGTTGAGCTATTTATATAATGAAAGTACAACAATTATTCACTTCAGCACTTACGAACACTTGTCCTTTAAGTGCACACAATGTAAACATCACAGGGATGAAACAGGATTTTCAGTTGTGGGGTAAACATTTATTATTTTAAATCACAGTTTAAAGATTCTTATCTAAGACATGTAGTTTAAATAAGGGGTTGGGGATAGGGGTATAGAGAGGAAGACTGTGTTTAACCCTTTGCATGCTGGGAAATTTGTCCCCTGCTAAAATGTTGTCTGCTGAATTTCTAAGATTAGCATTTTCTTTGATTTTTTTCAAAGAATACAATCAGAATAGCAAACAGTTTGGATCCTGATGAAACGCCACGTTCTGTGGTGTCTCATCTGGATCCAAACTGTTTGCAAAGGCTTTCAAAGTTCTGTTCCAGCACTGAAAGAGTTAAATGCAACTAATTGACAAAGTAAAATTGAATCATGCCAGTAATAAACCCGTGGATCATAGATCAATTAGTAGCATTTGACAAGGTTTTTTTCCTTGTATACATATTAAAGATTTCAACATCAAATTTAATCCCCTGTGAACAAAAGATTACACTAGAAATGGCGCGGCAGAGGCCGACGTGTATTCCCACGCCACATGTTTGACCCAGGGGTGCCCCAGGGTTGGTAATGGGGCCATGCATAGTTGAGATTGACCGTATTGTCATAAGAGAAGTTCAGTATCAATTAGAAGTAAATCGGTGTAGAAATAAAGAAATTATAGTAAAAGACAATTTTGGGTTGGTGTGGCGTATTATGGGCGGGGCACCCCAGGGTTGGTAATGGGGCCATACACTGTAACTCCAATGTAGCGCGGTCAATGGGGTCCAAGCCACGAAACACCGTTATAACGGATCCGCGTTATAAGTTTTGAGCTCATTTACTGCAGGGCGCTATAAAAAAAACAGGTATAGAATAGCCTATAATAAAGGTCATGTATATTGCCATGCTGTGTTGACACAAATACAAAAACCGAATCGTATCGATAACAGTATACATACCGCTTTTCTTATTTGCACATTTATCCGATAATCCAATAAAATTGCAAAATCACTTAAAAAATAATAATCTTGAACATTAATGACGATATATGTTTAAGAAATTCGTAAACACAACCGTACGCATGTATGCCATTTTCAGAAGTGTTAAGAGTACAGTGCATTATGGGGCAGTGCTTTCATTGGACGAGCGACTTTAAATTTACTTTGAATGCAATACAATTCATGTACAAAAAATTGTTATATTGTGTCATACGCATGCAAAAAAACGTGTTTCCCGGGGACTTTCTGATACCGCACGAAAATGAAAATGAAACTCTGTTAACAATTACCGGTACACTGCGTTCGCATGTAAATAAATCGTCTGCATTATTTAATTTCTTATACACGAACTGAAAGATTAAATGACATAATACTAGAATGATAATGAAATGACAGAAAAAGTTGTTTTTTACAGTGGGCAGTATATTTCACAGCCGCTCATTTATTAAATGATTTAGTATAGTCAAACTGCACCCATATCAAAGTAAGAATGTTTCAATCGTTTTGAATTACTTCAATTGTATAACTATCCTGCTTGCACTTAACTTATGGAAATTATCGCACTGACACGCTATGATGAGGAATACATGTAATAAACACTGACTCACGAGTTTTTCACACCTTTATTGACATTACACAACAGATTAACACCAATTAGCTGTCGGTGTTGTTTAACCTCGAGGCGATTATAATCGGTTCAACGGACGGTTGAATAAAGCAATCAACATGTGATTGCCGCGGGTGATCCGATTGCCGCCATCTTTGAATTGTCTAAAAATACATGAAGTTGCATAATACGGATTTGAATCAGAAATCAAATGGAAGGTTGGAGAAAAAATGGGATCCAAGCACCCCCCGCGTTATATTGGATTCAGCGTTATAACGGAGCGCGTTATATTGGAGTTACAGTGTACATAGTTGAGATTGACCATATTGTCATAAGAGATGTTCAGTATCAATTTGAAGTAAATCCGTGTAGAAATGAAGAAATTATAGTAAAAGGCAATTTTGGGTGGGCGTGGCCTATGTGGCCTATGTGGGTGGGGGGCACCAGGGTTGGTAATAGGGCCATGCATAGTTGAGATTAACTGTATTGTCATAAGAGAGGTTCAGTATCAATTTGAAGTGAATTGGTGTAGAAATGAAACAAGAGGGCCATCAGGCCCTAAGGCGCTCACCTAAAAGCCAAAGGAACTAGACTATTCTGAAAACAAGAGGGCCATCAGGCTCTAAGGCGCTCACCTGAAAGCCAAAGGAACTAGACTATTCTGACAAAAATGCAAGCTGATTCATGAAGATTATTTTGGACCAAAAAAGTGACTTTTAACATATTTTTTTAAAATTGACCTTGTGACCTAGGTTTTTGAGCTCATATGACCCAGCTTCAATCTCTGGCAACATTTAATTGCGACAAATGTTCTGACCAAGTTTCATGAAGATTGGCCAATAAATGTGGCTAATATAGTGTCAACAAGTTTTCACTAAAGCCATATAAGGACAACTGCCCCCCCCCCTGGCGGCCATGTTTTTCAACAAACCATAACCATTTTCAAACTCACTCAAGCTATTGTTAGAACAAATGTTCAGATCAAGTTTCATAAAGATTGGATAATAAATGTGACTTCTAGAGTGTTAACAAGGTTTTGTAGTATCATGAAGATTATTTTGGACAAAAAAAGTGACTTTAAACATGTTTTTTTATATTTGACCTTGTGACCTAGTTTTTGAGCTCATATGACCCAGCTTCAATATCTGACAAAATTTCATTGGGACAAATGTTCTGACCAAGTTTCATGAAGATTGGCCAATAAATGTGGCTAATAATATAGTGTTAACAAGTTTTCACTAAAGCCATATAAGGACAACTGCCCCCCCCCCCTGGCGACCATGTTTTTCAACAAACCATAACCATTTTCAAACTCACTCAAGCTATTGTTAGAGCAAATGTTCAGATCAAGTTTCATAAAGATTGGATAATAAATGTGACTTCTAGAGTGTTAACAAGGTTTTGTAGTAAATAGCCTTGCGGCCATGTTTTTTAACTGATCTCAACCATTTTGATCTTAGTCCAGATATTATTAGTTCAAATATTTTGACCAAGTTTCATGAGCATTGGACCACAAATGTGACTTCTAGAGTGTTAGCAAGGTTTTACCATACAGTAAAGCCATATAAGGAAAACTGCCCCGCCCCATGGCGGCCATGTTTTTCATTCAACTGGAACCATTTTCACACTCGTCCAAGATACTATTGGGACACATGTTTTGACCAAGTTTCATGAAGATTGGACTAAAAATGTGACTTCTAGAGTGTTAACAAGGTTTTACTAAAGCCATATAAGGAAAACTGCCACGCCCCCTGGCGACCATGTTTTTCAACCAACCAGAACCATTTGCAAACTTGTCCAAGATATTATTGGCAAACATGTTCTGACAAAGTTTCATGAAGATTGGACTAAAAATGTGACTTTTAGAGTGTTAACAAGGTTTTACTATAGCCATATAAGGAAAACTGCCCCGCCCCCTGGCGGCCATGTTTTTCAACCAACCGGAACAATTTTCGAACTCGTCCAAGATATTATTGGGACACATGTTCTGACAAAGTTTCATGAAGATCGGACAATAAATGTGACTTATAGAGTGTTAACAAGGTTTTACTATAGCCATATAATGAAAATTGCCGCGCCCCCTGGCGGCCACGTTTTTCAATCAACCGGAACAATTTTTGAACTCGTCAAAGATATTATTGGGACACATGTTCTGGGTAAGTTTCATGAAGATTGGACAATAAATGTGGCCTCTAGAGTGTAGGTAAATGTTGACGATGCACGACACACGACGCACGACAGACAAAAGGTGATCACAATAGCTCACCATGAGCACGTTGTGCTCAGGTGAGCTAAAAATTATAGTAAAAGGCAATTTTGGGTGGGCACGCGTGGCTTATGTGGGCGGGGCGCCCCAGGGTTGGTAATGGGGCCATGCATAGCTGAGATTGACAGTATTGTCATAAGAGATGTTCAGTATCAATTTGAAGTAAATCGGTGTAGAAATTAAGAAATTATTGTAAAAAGCCAATTTTGGGTGTGTGTGGCCTATGTGGGCAGGGCGCCCCATGGTTGGTAAAGGGGCCATACATAGTTGAGATAAAACTGTATTGTCATAAGAGAGGTTCAGTATCAATTTGAAGTGAATCGGTGTAGAAATGAAGAAATTATAGTAAAAGGCAATTTGGGGTAGGCATGGCCTATGTGGGCAGGGCGCCCCAGGGTAAGTAATGGGGCCATGCATAGCTGAGATTGACCGTATTGTCATAAGAGAGGTTCAGTATCAATTTAAAGAGAATCGGTGTAGAAATAAAGAAATTATAGTAAAAGGCAATTTTGGGTGGGCGTGGCCTATGTCGGCGTGGCCTATGTGGGCGGGGTGCCCTAGGGTTGGTAATGGGGCCATGCATAGCTGAGATTAATCATATTTTCATAAAAGAGGCTCAGTATCAATTTGAAGTAAATCGGTGCTGAAATGAAGAAGTGAATGTAAAATAACATAAAAAAATGAGTGAAAATCTCTGACCCTGCCCCGCCCCAACCCCCATAACTTTTAACCCAGGGGTCAGATCAAAATTCCGTCACTGTCACCGTCGCACATATGCTCATAGCTACCATGTATGTAAGTTTCAAGGTTCTAGTGCTTATAGTGTAGGAGAAGCAGGTGTCCAGGACGGAAGGAAGGACAGACGCACATCACCACAATATCCCCCCTTTTTCTCCGAAAAAAAGTGGGGATAATTAAAGCATTGAAACCAACCTTGCTGCCCCCTCACCCCTGCCATAGATCCATATGCTACACTTCCCATACAAATGAAAGAGAGTAATTTTTCTTTTCAAATAGGGACACTACCTCCACACAATCCTGATACTCAATATGAACTTAAAGTACTGTATTGTGATTTTAATCCATAGAATAAAAAGGTAACTGTGTCCAATATACTGTGTTTACGAACCGTACAAAACTTATACAACCAAACTGGCCCAACGCCAAAAATGCTGTTGAAGCCTATGGCAGGTTATTCAATACTGGCCTACATTTCGTACTGAATCATTGTCACTCAATTTCCCTATCAGCTTGTTGATTATCTGTCAAAAATCATATTCAATAAAAATCATATTCAATAAAAAATAAAATAGGCTCCAGTGCATCTTGAATTGTAATATGATGATGTAGTAAATACCTTTATGTTTGAACAGAAGTTTGTGTGTACTGAATAATTATAATATACCGTTTGCCAGTCTTTATTAACAAGACTATTGCCAAGCAATATATGTCCCCTACCGGCTCCACCATTGTCAGAATTTTTTTTATATTTTTATTTCTTGCCATAGCAACCAGAAATTTTGACATAGCAACAAAATGTCCTTATTGCCATCTATCCATGTTTCAAGTTTCACAAAAAAATATTAAGAACTTTAAAAGTTATCGCAGGATCCAGAAAAGTGTGACAGACTTACAGACTGACGGACTGACGGACACACAGAGTGCAAACCATAAGTCCCCTCCGGTGAAACCGGTAGGGAACAAAAAGCAATTTGATGTTTTTTGCCTGTGTGATGAGCAAATTTTCACCAAATCAAATTGCTTACCATACGCTTCTTCTTGATCAAAAAGATACTTTTGCAATCTTCCGATAGAAATGGGGCTAATGCCAAGGAGGCGGCCCTTAGAATGCTTTGTACATGGAAACGACCTAGCGCTGTACATGTACTCATGTACACCATCAATCAATCTTCACGCAAAGTTGTCGTTCCATGCTCTCACATACACAATCTCTGCCATCACAAGAAATTCTTTTCAGATCTTTAAAATTAGGATTTTATGTTTTTGTTTAAGTATTATATTATGAAAAGTATCATTTTCTTTTATATTTTGAAAATAGTGTATAAGTTGAGGTCCATAATTAAAAAAAAATACCTAAATTAACAAGAGCGGTCAAAGGGGTCAAAATTTTTGTGGGTGTGGAAAGGCCTTGTCCATATACATATGCATACCGAATATGAATGTTACATCTGAAGCAACATAAAAGTTATGAGCATTTTACGAAACCTTAACGCAAAAGTGTGACAGACAGATGGACGGACCGACAGACAGGCAGACAGACTGACAGTCCGATCACTATATGCCCTCCTTCAGGGGCATTAAAATAACATTGTGAAAAATACTTTACCAGATGACTGGTCTATCATCACAGTTCCAGGCTCTGCATGGATGTTGACTATCAATAACAGGATTGTTAGTCTTGAATTACTTCTCATTGAACAAGGGCTGTTTGTAAAACATGCATGCCCCCCATATGGGCTCTCCGTTGTAGTGAGAGCCATTGTGTGAATATGTTTTTTGTCACTGTGACCTTGACCTTTGACCTGGTGACCTGAAAATCAATAGGGGTCATCTGCCAGTCATGATCAATGTACCTATGAAGTTTCATGCTCCTAGCCATAAGCATTCTTGAGTTATCATCCGGACACCATTTTACTATTTCGGGTCACCGTGACCTTGACCTTTGACCTAGTGACCTCAAAATCAATAGGGGTCATCTGCGAGTCATGATCAATCTACCAATGAAGTTTCATGATCCTAGGCGTATGCATTATTGAGTTATCATCCGGAAACCATTTTACTATTTCGGGTCACCGTGACCTTGACCTTTGACCTAGTGACCTCAAAATCAATAGGGGTCATCTTCGAGTCATGATCAATCTACCCATGAAGTTTCATGATCCTAGGCGTATGTGTTCTTGAGTTATCATTCAAAAACCATTTTACTATTTCGGGTCACCGTGACCTTGACCTTTGACCTAGTGACCTCAAAATCAATAGGGGTCATCTGCGAGTCAAGATCAATGTACCTATGAAGTTTCATGATCCTAGGCCCAAGCGTTCTTGAGTTATCGTCTGACAACCACCTGGTGGACGGACAGACCGACAGACCGACAGACCGACCGACATGAGCAAAGCAATATACCCCCTCTTCTTCGAAGGGGGGCATAAAAATACCATATTAATTTTGTTATTAAAGGGATCTTTTCACGGTTTGGTAAATTGACAAAATTGAAAAAAGTTGTTTCAGATTCGCAAATTTTCGTTTTAGTTATGATATTTGTGAGGAAACCGTATTACTGAACATTTACCATAGTCCAATATAGCCATTATATGTATCTTTTGACGATTTGAAAACCTAAAAATTATAAAGCGTTGCAACGCGAAACGATTGAATAATTTGGAGAGTTCTGTTTTTGTCGTTTAAATTTACGAAACTACGAAGATTGCTTATATAAGGTATAAAATACCAATGCTGTGTATGCTCGGCGGAATAGCCGAGAGGGCTAATGCGTTTTTACTTCAGACTTACTCCAGGACTCCGGGGGTCACTGGTTCGAGCCCTGGTACCGGCTACTTTTTTTTCCTTGTTTTAATTTATTCTTGATATTTTTCTGGAGCTTTTAAGATCCAATGTTTACATTTATCAATATAAAGCATTTAATGACAAACTTCAAAATATGCCAAAATCTGTGAAAAGGCCCCTTTAAGGATCGAATGAGTTAAAATCCCTTTTGAGGCATACATACAGAAGAAAATCATGTTTGGCATTTTGCACTTTTTTCTTCATTATTTTATCAATATAACATCATTTCAGACGGTTGTATTTCGGCCAACAGAACATAAGGGATTCACTGTCAAACCACAGGTAAAGGACAAAAGTGTTGGGGTCTCTGTTGTGTGTCTCAGTTCATATTGAAATTCATTTAAATAATGTTACTTTCAAATTGCAGACTACATCTTGCTGCTTTGCATTCTGTGGCAAATGCAAACCGCAAGCAGGCTGAGACCAGACAGGGGGAAAAAAGATACAGACTCTCCTATCCTAAGTACAAGGCTGGACACCATGTGGTTAAAGCAGTTAAAGAGAATTGCACTTATGGTAATGTATTCATAATGAATTTTATTGTATAAATAACAACCACAGATAGCAATATTGAATTATCTTGTTGAAGAATTTTGTTTTTGCACATAAAAAAATACATTACCGCTTACAGAAATCACCTGAACTTGTCCAATATGTTGAAACAAAATTTAGAAATTATGATTCTAAAATCTGGTGATTATTCTGAATGTAAAACAACATTAAATGTATTTGCATTTTGAACTTGTTGAGTTTTTAGAATAATCTTGATACAAGTCTCTTTTTCTGAACAGATAGTGAAATTATCTAAGATATCAAAATAAATACATGAGTTTACATGCAATCTTTTATCAAAATGTTTGGTTTCTTAAAGCAATAGATTTCTGTAATACATGGTTGAAGACAACAATACAAAAAACATTCATTGTTTATTATTCTCTAATAAGAAGGAACAATTTATCAATAATTATAATTTATTTTAATATAACTTTCAGACTATGTTGATGAAGTAATGGCAGAGCTGCTTAGGATGAAAGGAGTACAAGAGCGATGCCAATGCAAGGGCTGCCTCTGGCAACATTCTGTTTTCACTGCCACCCCTGTCTTCATCTGCAAACAAAATCCTGAAGTCAGAGGCTGTGCAGAAGTGAGAACCATCGTTCGCGATTTAATTAGCGAACAGGGATGGAAATTAGTGGTTGCCCGTTTTGTTGTATAGTTATCTATTACTTTTAAAGATGTACATAGTACTGGGCGTGTTAAGGCTTACGATGGGAAACCAAAAAACTATTGGTTGTCCATGTGGGCAACCGACTGTAAAACGTTAGTTTCCATCCCTGGCGAAGCAAAATCCAATGTATGAGTCGGACGGAAATCTCTGGCGAATGGCTGCCACAGCGCATGACGGAAGAGGTCCTCAGTCCTTCTTGCTCAGACGGTGCCAAATCCAACGAGCCAGTCATCTATATGCAATGTATCTGTATACTCTGAAGCTATAAATGTATAAGGATACCATTATGATAAATATAAGTATGTTTAGTAAAACAAAGGTACTTTTCAACTTGACAATTACACAAGCCATGCTGTAGCAGATTCTTACTTAAGTTTACAGTTTAGCAAACTTATTCAGCTTGAATATAATATTATATAATATATATTTTACTGAAAATATGTCAGAAATCAGATTTTGTAAGCAACTTCACATCATGTTGTAGCAGGTTGTTATTGTAGTGTACTTTTGAAAAAATTAAACAGCTTGTATTTATATTTTTATTTCAAATGTTGAAAAATAATAATGAACTGGCATTTGTAAGTAACCAAAAATCATTGTGTAGCAAATTGATACTTCATTTTACAATTAGATAACCCAGTCATCTTGTATACACGCGTATTTTAATGTTGATTAAAATTGTTGTCTTTTTTTATGTTATTTTTATTATTTGTATCAAAACATATTTACAGTATGAAATACAAATGACAAGTTCACACAAAACATTGTGTTATTTAATGTCTACAGTGTATTTTCTTTACAAACAATCTGTCCTGGTTTCATAAACATTTTTAATAATTAATGACAACTTACTCATGTATTGGTTCTTCATCACCGATGGGACCATTTACATCAAAGAACTCATAAAACGAAACTTCAATGACATCTGGATGGAGACAGTTAGCTTTGAAGCCAGTATGCTCAGGTATGCACTTTACCCCTGCCTCGTCCATCCTTTCCATCAGCTCTGGGTATTCTGTGCAGCATTTGCACTCAATCTGCACACGATATGGTGTGCAACATGAACATGCACACCTGAAAATAAAAGAAATACGTCGAATTGCAATACAAACATTCCTTCCTAATCAGAACAGGTTCAAGTATTCGTTCTAATTTATAATAATTAGACCATACAACCTAGTCATATTCAACAAGCGTGTACTGTAGAATAACAATCAAAGAATAATTTTATTTTGTTTTTTGCCGACACCTGCATGTAACAAAATTATATATTTACCAATCCGTATTCCCAACACGATGGTCGTCTTGGGCATCGGCAAAATTTTCCTCGCTGTCCGAGTCAGAATCAGAAAAAATCTGATTGACTGTCACTAAATTCTGGCTAATACATATACGGTTGAACGGAAAACTCATCGTTATCGCTATCATCTTCCATTTTCAACAATTTTTTAACTAAAGTTGCAAGATATAATACATCCGAAGCCATTTATAATGCCGGCTCGTAATTGAGTCGTTATTGAGTGCCTGTGACGTCACTTCCGGTTTGAATGAAAATGGCGAGAACATCGGAATGTGTGAAAAATCGCGACTTTGTTCTATTCGTTCTCGCTAATAACACCGTATTTGAAATGAAGTGAGGTGCGAAATAGTTTAGATATGCACTAAATTCGATAAATAAAGGTGTTTTACGGGTTTTTAAAACCGTGGCAGGTGAACTTTAAAGTTCAGATTGTTATCTATATATCTTGTATGACGGATAATTCGGGAAGACATGCAGTTTTATGAGGGCCATAAATAATCAAAGTTCGCAAGCTGTTACAATCTTGGGTCCGAGTTCCTTAAGAACTCCACATGCCTCCTATCCACAAAAAGTGGCGCACGCACAAAGTGAGCTGATAACATCGATTATGTCTCGTGATCTTGGCAACGGAGTGTTATTTAATTCTTTTGACACAATCTCTTAATGTTTTGTGTCTCCAACTTAATTTTTTTTATAGAATGTGACCACCTGAAATATGTTCACATCTTTTCTTAAATAACTTATCTAAATAATCTAACTAAATAATTTTTTACATTTTTCATTTCATAGATCACAGTTTGAATACTTTTTAAAAATATTAAAACTTATATACCTTGATTGTTTTATATGATATTATTTACAACCGATATTGAATATTATGTAAGTGGCTGAAATGTGTGCCTGATACATATATTAAGACTTGGACAGTGTACTGTTCTTAACCTGAACAGATAATATCTGCAATCAACTTATAACTGCAAATATTGAGTAATGCAAACAAAAAAATAAAAATGTACATGCAAACTTGTTTACACTTCGTTTAATTGTCGATTGTTTCCTATTTTACTGTGGGAATATTTTATATCTCAATTAAGTTAATTAACCTGTAAGTAATTTTTGACCGTGATACAGGTACGTCCACTTGTAAGACCAACGGTTTTTATCTGTGGTTTGACAACTTCACATTTTTTCTGTTAAAATGGAATTTATTTGACATGCGCCTTCCAATGAAGGTGCATTATATATATAATAGAAAATTTGGAAGATTTCCACTGTATATCGAGAGTTATATTAGAATGATTAAAAAGGTTTTGACACTTTACTCGGTTTAACATGAAAATAGTATTTTAAAAACCATTTAAATGATCAGTTGAATAACATTACTGTTAAGCATTCTCGTACAAACTGGGCCTCACTGGTAATATCCTCACTCGGTTAAGATAGAAACATTCATCCCGAAGCTAGCCCAAGTCTCACTATTGCCGGTACAGCCCCGGTCCATCCCGGTTTGCTAACGCCGGTCGACCGGCGAGAAGCGGGATGATTTGTAGATTTTTTTAACGCGATCACACTTTTTCCCGGTGCCGCCCAGGTTGAAGCAGGTCAACAACCCGGCAGAGTCCCGGTCAACCCCGGACTAGCAACAGTTTATCACGGTGAAGCCCCGGCAGAGCCCCAGTTGTCGTCGGTAATGCCCGGGTGGAGCCCCGGTGAAAGCCGGCAGCGTTCATGCAGAGCCCCGGTATACCGTAACTCCACCGACATTCACCGGGGCTATACCGGCATCAGACTCTGGCAGAGCTACGGCAACGCCCCGGTTTAACCACGGTCGTCGCCGGTAATGCCCAGGCGGAGCCCCGGTGAATGCCGGTGGCGTCCTGGCATGGCGCCGGTTTACCGATGTACCGTAGCATCATACCGGAATGCTCTGTCGGCATTCACCGGGGCTCCACCGGGGCAAAACCGGCGACAACCGGGGCGTTGCAGTAGCTCTGCAGGGGTCTATATGGGCCCAGGTGGAGCTACGTTGCCGTCCCGGTAGTTCCCGGTGCCGTCCCGGCTTTTTCAAATACTTAAATACTTTACCGATGAAGCCCCGTTTGTTCCCTGTTCATCCCAGTCGTCCCCGGTGAAGCCCCGGTTCATCCCGGTAGAGCCCGGATCACGCACCGGGGCTCAGCCGGCATCATAGTGAGACTGGGCCTTAAGAAATCGACTTCGCAATATCTATATTAGCAATGTTTTGCTAATTAAAATTTACGTGGTGGTCGGGAATTTTTCTGGCTCAGGGTTACACAGATATATATTTGCAAAATACCTTTATCGTTCCACAATTAAATATGGAAATTGGTCGGAAATATATTGTTCAATATCGAATCCCGGACAATCGCTCCTACGGACTATCGCTCCTACGCTAAATTTGACAGGGCGGACAGTCGCTCCTACGGTGTTTTGACAGGGCGGACAGTTAATGTTATTATGCCCATGCATACTCAGGAAACATTCGTTGCGTAAAAAATATACACAAAAAAATCACGAATAAATAGAGACTGCACGACTTTGTTAAATATTTATGAATTTATATAAAATGTGTAAATCTTGTGAGCTATTATATTCCGAAAGATCACCAATAATTTCTTTTCGTATGTGGTCGACTTTGGCGTATCATTCGTATGAGAGGGGATAATACAAAAATTAAACTTAATTATAACTGAGTGTCATATATATCGAAGTATTATTTGATTAACGTCTTGACATCATAAAATAGTTTTTTCCTGCACAAAACAAAAACACATTTCGAGTGTATATATAAAACGAATCACCATACAAAACAATCTTTAAAGAATCTGATTGTCTGACCTTGTTTTGAGTTATTTCACACGCGCTGTTTTTTAGTTATTTCACACGCGCTGTAAACGGTTTGTTAAATTTTACAGAAAGGTAAGTAATAAATTGTTTATCCAAACACTTTTTTTCTAGGTTTATCCCGCTTTTATTGTTACCGATATGTATAATGAAAATAAACAACGGATTTCCTTTTATGTTTAGCTATTCCAGAACTTATAATAAATATATGAAAATAGCATCTCCATTCTGTATAGATAATTGATATGACTACATTTTTAAATAACTCTTAATACATGATTATTTACAGTTTACGTTCTCAAAATAATGATGCTTTTCCTTCGATATTTTTACAACAGAAATGTACCTGTTAAAATGTAACATATCTCATGCAAAGAATCTTTATATTGTTTATTTGTTAAACGATAGGCGTTACTGCTTAAGGTGAATAAATATTTTGGTTTGTTGATTTGGAAATGTAATTCACGCTTCCTTTTGAACTTGCATAAAATATGTTTTGCAATAAACAGAAGCTTTTTTTATTGAATTATCATATCTAGTGTGGAAATTAAACACCTTACAACAAGTATACAATAACGTTCATATACTGTCTCTCTATTCTCTTTTTTTTTACTTTAAATTACTGAATGTAAAATAATTGATACATTTATTTGAAACAGCACAACTCAAAAAATAATGCATTATGTTTAAATCTGTTAACGGATCTAAATGCAGTCTGTAATATACTGTTCATTATCTCAATACATACTTTACTTATAATTATTATCGATCTTGTATTTCTGATTACTTTCTATGAATTTGGTTCAGTGCGAAGTAGTTAACAAGCTATTAGAATCTTAGATCACAGTTCTTTACAACATCACATGCCGCCTATCCACAAAAAGTGACGCACGCATAAAGTGAGCTGATAACATCGATGATGTCTCGTGATCTTGGCAACGGGGTGTTATTTAGTTCCTTTGTCAAAGCCTTTTTGTGTTTTGTAACTCCAATAAGATATTTATTTCCCAATTTTACAATTCTTATCTAGTCGTTTTCGTTATATTATTTGAATCGCAAAATTAAACACGATTCATGCTTAATGTCAGTCATTATTGAACATGTGTTTGTAAGCGTTTTAACAGTTATATCCGTTGTATGGTATGTACATGTACTCGTTCTACATTGTATTTCATTTAAGCTTTTTGCGAAAAAATAATTATGACTGGGACGGGTCCATTTAATGTTTCTATTAATTTCAAGTAGTTTTCAAAACATCAATATAAAGAAGTGAAACTCCAGCTGCTGGAGCAGTATTGAATTTTCATTAAAAACAATTAGTTGGTCCTTTATTTAAGGCAAGTGACTGATTGCCCAAACAGTACAAAACAGCACAATACAGCACAATACAAACCAACATAAACACAAAATATGAATAAAGCTGGGGTCACCGCCTTGGAACGGTCAATGCAAAGCATTGGGGGTTTAAACCTGGTTATAGAGCGCTCAACCTCACACTTGGCCCAGCAATATTCATAATACATTTAAGTGTAAATAAAATTTAACGTCATAGCATTGTTACTCAAATTAAACAATAATAAAAGGGAATAAAAACGCATTCAATTTAATTACTATTTAATTACTCAATTGCATTGAAGATACAAGAGTAACAGAATTACAACTTTTTGACGAACGATCAAATAAAACTATTAACAATTGTCAACTACATTCCTTCTTTATAGAAAAGATTTGAGAATATAGAATCATATAGTTAATATCTCAGATAATCATCGCGCAAATACAGGAAGAAGCAGCAATAATGGGTGTAAAAATTCCATATTACATAGCTTGGTTGTTTATGTGACTGCTAAACAAATTAAAAATAATTAAATCAAACAAGAAACGCCTATCAGAGAGAAAATATAAATAAAATGGAATGTTATAAACCCAATGACCTATGCATGTAGATTACAACTGGGAAAGTCGGTCGTATGACGTCACAAAAATCCATAATGACATAATGACGTGAACAAATTCCAAGGGCAGTACTAAATAAAAATATTAATGGGGCTGTGCTACTAATAAAACAAGTTTAGGTGATATAATATTAAGAAGCAAATGAATAAAAATGGTAATTCCATTAAAGCGACATTATTGGAATTAAACAGTATATAGGTGTTTTGACAACTGAAGACAGAAATGATTTGATGTACGAATTGAGTCCAAATGTAGTTTACATGCAGATTTGTTCATACGACACAATGACACAATTTTATTCAACAGTGAAAAATGCCTATAATGTAGTATTCATGCAGATTTGTTCATACGACACAATGACACAATTTTATTCAACAGTGAAAAATGCCTATAATATCACTAATGACTCCAAATTTTAAGGGAAGAAAGATATAGTGAATCGAAAACCATCAAACACGTGTTTTTAAGTACATAAGCATCGTATCCTTTTGATAAAAACAAGTTAATTAAATTGAAAAGTTTAATATGAACATTTGGTTTAACATATTTTAATTTGCGGACACGCTTCAAAACATCTCCGTAAAATGATGGATGGGAGATTCCATTATTTAAATGCCATTTTAAAGAAACATTATATTTTGAAATTAAATCACCATACTTAGAGTAAAATCTAGCAAATTTATTTCTTAGGTTATGATACAAAAAGCCTTGTTTTAGCAATTTTTTAGTTAATATTAGATTACGATCATTAAAATCTTTAATACACGAACATGCTCTGGCATAACGTACCAACTGCGAAATGTAAATTATAGGAAGGTCCTTTAGGGATGTTGCCATCTAGAAACGGAAAATTTACAATTTCAAAGTTAAAATCGTCCCGTTTGTCGTATAAACTAGTTTTGATCAAATTATTATTAATAGTTAAATGTAAGTCTAAATACGCAGCGTCTGTATTGGATTTACACGATCTATTTAAGACTAGTTCTTTTGGGTAGATTTTGTGAATATATTGTTCAAATAATGGATTATCTAAATTAAGTATGTCATCAATGTACCTACTAGTAAGGTTAAAACAATTAATCAAATCTACTTGCTTAGTTTTAGATAATTCTAACAT
This sequence comes from Dreissena polymorpha, assembly GCF_020536995.1. NCBI lineage: Eukaryota > Metazoa > Mollusca > Bivalvia > Myida > Dreissenidae > Dreissena > Dreissena polymorpha. The sequence goes on from NC_068369.1 coordinate 33,880,151, forward strand.
AAATTCGCTTTCATAACAATATAAAAAAAGGTCAGCTATAAGTGGCGCACAATTAGTACCCATAGGAACGCCAATAATTTGTTTAAATATTTTACCATTAAATTCAACAAACAAGTTATCCAAAAGAAAAGTAAGTGCTGCACAAAAGTCAAGACCAGTCCAAATGATGTAATTATCTAATATCTGATCAGTAAAAAAAGCTGTTTTAGTGTTTAAAGCTAGATACAAACATTTCTCTCTAGCAAAAGTTTTTTCAATCAAAGAAACAAGTTTGGATTTTATTAAAGCGTGAGGAAGCGTTGTATATAGTGTCGAAAAATCATAAGTACTTACCTGTGACACCTTATATTTTTTATTTTCAATTTTATCAATAACTTCTAAGGTGTTTTTTATTGACCAAAATAGGTTAATATTACTATTTTCATAAACTTTATTACAAAATTTAGCTATATGATATCTAATAGCACTCAATGCAGATGTAAGATACACTGATAATTGTTCGGTGGTACAAGACACTGAATTAGCGATAAAACGACTTTTATATGGCGTCTTATGTAATTTAGGTATCCAGTAAAGTGATGGCAATTTCTTGTCAGTAATATTGACTATTACATTTAACTTTATGCATTGGGCAATATGGTCGGTAATAATTTTATTAGGTTGCTTATTGTACTCACAATATGATGTAGTTTGTGAAAGTTCTTGTGAAATAGTTTGAACATAAAACACTCGTCATATTATGATAACATTATTAGCAGCCTTATCAGCAGGAACTAAGACGAATTTAGATTTTAAGTCTTCAAGCAATTTACAGAGATTTTGTTTATTAAATTTAGGTGAATGTGGTAGGGCCAAAGGATGTGTATCATAAAAACATATTTTATTCATGGCCATACTAAATATTTTTGTTTTCCAATCATTGAGTGCAGTAATTTCAGCATTTTCCTTCCTGCACCATTTAGTGCAATAATCATGTAAGGATGTTACGATATTCTTAATGCAGTCATCAAAATCAACAGGAATAGGCAGTCTGTACTTAGGGCCTCTGCGTAGCAAATTTCTAAAAGGTTTTTATTTTGAATGAAATTAAGGTCCCCAGTAATAACATGTCCAACTGGACCATATATATATTTAGAACTAGTACAGTCACATAATGTAGGACAATTTCTTATTACATTTATATCTGTGGAAATAGAATTATAATTAAAAACGATACTTCTTACAGGTTTACTATATTTGTAGCAAATAAGTGGTGATTCAGTATTGCGGAAATAAGGGGGAATCAACCGACGTACATTTTTATCATTGAATATTTTAGGAAGGTCAATTAAATCAAGACCTTTGTTACAAAACTCAATTTTGATACGATTTCTAGTTTTGTTAAGTACATTTTCAATAAAAGGTTTAAGATAGTAGTCAGTGAAGGATTCAATAATACAAGCACATTCATATAGAGGGTCAGATTGAAGTAAAATAAGTTTACATTCCTTATCAATATGTGCCAACGAAGAAACAGAAAGAGAGCAAAGTGCACTTAGTAATTTATGTTTACCCCCATCAAGAACAAAACACTGTTACTTGAAAGCTAAACTACTAATTAGTAATTATCAAAGTTGCAAATAATATAAAACTATGATTGTACACAATATGCCCCTAGACAAGAAACCAATACACGTGCACATTTAATTATAAGATTTTTTCTTTTTAGGAGTAGATCTCAAATGTTTTAAACAGTGCAGGATAACACTAATTTTCATTGCGGTTATAAACAATTCGAAACAAATAATTACTCTCGTATATCAATGATGTTTCCATACGCAGGAAAGCATATGACAAAATGACATACTTATATTTGGGCCCAATCTCAGGTACAAGCTATCAATACATATTTAAGGAATGTGGTTTAGTGTGGGTTATACAAAGTAAAAGCGCGCATACTACTATTATCCTTGACCCGAGTTGCCTTACATCTCAACCGACAACCCACTAATTAGGTTGCACACAATCTATAAAGCTAAAAAGGTTCATGGCTTACTATCTTTGGAACATTACGTTATTAAATAATAATGATATTTTAACAATTTTATTGTTTTGAACATCCAGACAGTATTTTGTTCTTTCTCTGATGATGATGATGATGATGATGATGCTCATCATCATCATCATTATCATCATCATCATCATCATCATCATCATCATCATCATCATCACTTGGGAAAAAAATATAAGAACGGAAGTCTTGGGTAATAAGAAAACCCGCATCTTACAGAAAATTAGATCCATATAAACAAAGCTATGTACTGACACGTCTCTTACTAAGAAACTATTATCTTGTTCAGAGTTAACCCTTTGCATGCTGGGAAATTTGTCGTCTGCTAAAATGTCGTCTGCAGAATTTCTAAAATTAGCATTTTCTTCTATTTTTTTCAAAGAATACTATCAGAATAGCAAACAGTTCGGATCCTGATGAGACGCCACGTTTTGTGGCGTCTCATCTGGATCCAAACTGTTTGCAAAGGCCTTTAAAATTCAGCTCCAGCGCTTTAAGGGTTAACCGTTGTTTAGTAATGAATATCACCAGGGAAAGTGCATTTGATTTTCAAACTGTTATATATATTGTCTTACATGTAAAAAATAATTATTATGATCCAATTTAACTAATCATGTATCTAGTTGTTCAAAAATAACTTTGTTATTTCTAATTAATTAATTTCTCTTAATCTGTGTTTTTTTTCCATATATCAATATTTTCAATTATTCAAATGCATCATCTGTATATGAAAGTCGATGAAAACTTAAGTTTATTATAGATAAAAAAAATAGAGCATTATTTATTGCCAATTCATTATAAATAGAAATAAATCGAGCACTATTTATTGCCTATTCATTATAGATAGAAAAAAAATGGAGCAATTTATATGTATTGCCCATTCTTTATTCTTCAATATATGTCTTGCACTTATTTAATGCATAATCATAATATTTGCGCACTGAAAATCATTTCCTGCTAAATTCAAACATTATTTGTAAGTAGCGATTAATTGGTAGATTTTATTTAAAAGTACAAAGCCATAAAAAGCTGGTTTCTGGCAATTTTAACATGATTAATTTATACAAGAAGGCCTGATTACAATTCTTGTTTATCAGAAGACCAGCCATCTTCATAAATACTGAATTCAATACTAATTGAAGTACATGTATATAATTTTTGGCAAAAAAAACTGATGAAGATCAAAGATATTTAAAATTATGTCTTCCATAAATTAAGATCATGGACGCTATACCTTCCTCAGTGCAGACGACCCAGCGAACACGAAAGCAAAATTTGTTTTTCTATGTAAATGAACATTTCTTTGTTTTGTTTTTTATCCTTTTAAAAATGTATTGTCAAACAGCAAAACACAATCAATGAGAAACAAACTAATTATTCTAGCAATTTGTATACATTTTCAGGGACCTATACAAACATTTGACATTTTTAACAAAACCTGTGTGCTGGCTATATCGATCATATGTAACCGTATAATATTGCGCTGCTTACTTCTCTTGGATATATCAGTGTTTGTTCACCTACGAATTTTAAATCGAGGCGTTTGCCGATATTGCTATTTTGGCATTTTCTTAAGACGTTTATACCGGTTAATAGCCCCGCATGATGTAAGTTTCCACATGCTATCAATGCTATATAACTTGTATTTTGTTAAGGCAGTAATTATTTATGAGATATATTCATTCATTCAAGTTTTTTCAGTAAATGCTATTCGTACCCAAATTACGTCGTACCTACCCTTTCGACCCAGTTGAGGCTATATGTTAGGGTAATTTCCAAAGCTTTGCTTTCGTAACTATGTCATTGTTTATAACTTAGGTATAGGCTATACGTTTTACACTTTTTCAGTCATTTAAAGTATTTTTTTATTACAATACATCATTTTCATTGTTCTTTACTGTAGAACTGAACATCTTTTATTTTGTTTTATTGCAGCAATTTACCACATACATCGAGTTGAATCTAAGAATAAATACTGAATACCACCACATACAGTGTTCTTTTTCGACACGATCGGTCCGCTATCTGTTTCCAGAACAGAAAAGTAAATTGACCTACACTTTGCTAGTAGCAGATGGAGATGACTGGTACTGGACATCGAACTAAATCCACGTTCAAAATTGGTCGCACTAAAGTCTCATCTGTATTTCAACCGGCTTAAGAAAGTTTATTGTATGTCAACACGGCATGTACGTCTGTTTTCTGCAAAAGGAAGGGCTCTTTATGAAGAGAGAATTGATGACTTTAGGAAGCGCTGTTCTGCTTCATGGCGCAAAGTGACTGAAAGTTTGTGCATAGTTAAAGTAGTTTAACTTATGAGAGTAATGTTGGTGAAATTAATCTGATTGAACAGCAATTACCCATGAAAGTTACGTAAAAGTTAAAGACGAATTTGAAGTGTACTTAAAAAATGTGAAATGTGAAGCAAGTCTTAAAGAATTATTGGCTCTCACTACAGACGTGTCGCTACAGGAAAAAGCAAAGTTACATGCGCTGGAAAAGATTGACCAAAATAAACAATCAATATTAAAAAAAGTCATATCCAGCATGAAGCTAAACTCTGTCCATGGTGGTGTGAAGACACACAGTTCGAGATCCTCTAGCCGTAGGAGTGAACTCATCGCATTGAAACAAGCAGAAGCCGAATCTGCCAAGATAAAACTGAAATATACTCAACAAGAAGCAGCTCTTTTGATACAAAAGGCAGAATCAGAAGCGAATCTTCAAGTTCTTTCTCAGCAAAAAGCTTTTGAATTCGACGCTGCAGAAGTAAAGGTACTACAAGAGCATGATGTCGAAGGCTCTGATGGGTCAGAAAGTCATGTTGCACCAGACATTAAATTCAAATTGCAAACTTTGCCTGTTGTAAAACCTGACAATCTAGTTCAAGAATTCATCAAGAAATCCACAAACAATCCAACAGTATCTGACACTAATATCAGAGAAAATCTGTGCAAATTTCTCCTTAAAAAAGACCAGGCTCTCTCGCGACTGACTATATTTAGTGACAAAACTGACTTTTTATCCCTGGAAATGTTTGTATTAATATGTAAAATGATGACAATTTATAATAGCTGTATTAATACAAGTATCAAAAATGTTGATTTTTAATGCAAAAAATGACTTTGTTTGTGAAAATGTTCGTTTTAATACGAACAAAGATGACAGTTAATAATAGTTTGTATTAATACGAAATATCAAAAATGTTGATTGTTAATGCCAAAAAAAAGACCTTTTCCCTGAAAATGTTCGTATAAATACCAACAATGATGACATCTATGAATTTATCAAGTATTTCTGAAAAAAATGTATAGTGCGTAAATTTACGAAGTATGGTTATGTTAAGAATCTATGAATTAAACAAGTATTTCTGTTTTTTTTTAAGTGCGTAAATTTACAAAGTCTGGTTTTGTTAAAGGCTCTATAAAGGTGACGATCCGTAATTATTTACCGATTTTTAATATATTTTTTCATATTTTATTTATAACATTTATCAAAATACAATATATAAATGCTATTGGACATTACCATAAAATAATGAGCAATACAACTTGGTTTGAGCTCAAAATACAGTGTCCTCCAAGTCAATTGTATTTACAAACAATCAAGTTATTTATATCGCTGTTTACTCGGGAAAGTGAAAGTAAAAGTGACTCAGGTCACCAAAAATATATCGTTGATTTTCAACGTTTTCCGTTGTCACTCACAAAGTAGTTCTCTTTTAAATGGTTTAAACGTTTGTAGTGATCGAATAAATTACTTTCTGCTGATAAAAAGTTGTTTAAAATAGAATTAAAATTGAATTTTATTTCGGCTATTTTTAGAATACGTCAGCGCTCTGAGGACACATCACGTTGGTTGCAAAGTTGTAAACATTTCTTCTAATTATGAAACGGGTATATCTTCCATAATTCTTGACAACATTGCACCTAGGCTGTGTTATAAGCATTCTTTATGCAAGAGCAACTGAGATCCGGTAAAAATTAGTACAGTTTATATGCATAATAATTAGATTTGTCACCTTTATAGTGCCTTTAAGAATCTATGAATTCACCAAGTATTTCTGAAATTGTTTAATAATGCGTAAATTTAGGAAGTCTGGTTTTGCTATGAATTTGCCAAGTACCGAGTATTTTTGAAAATATATAATAGTGTGTAAATGTACGACGTATGTTAAGAATATATGAACTGACCAAGTACATGACTTTGTATTTCTGAAAATTTTAAATGCAGCATAAATTTACGAAATATGATTTTGTTGAGAATATATGAATTGACAAAGTACCGGGTATTTCTGAAAAAATATAATAGTGCGTAAATTTACGAAGTATGGTTTTGTTAAGAATATATGAATTGACCTGGTATTTCTGAAAATTGTTAATAGTGCGTAAATTTACGAAGTATGGTTTTTGTTAAGAAAATATGAATTGATGAAAATTCTGAAAAAAAATAGTAGTGCGTAAATTTTATGAAGTATGGTTTTGTTAAGGATATATGAATTGACAAAGTATTTCTGAAAAGTTTTACTAGTTCGTAAATTTACGAAGTATGGTATTATTTTTAAGAATATGAATTTACCAATTATGTCTGAAAAGTTTTAATAGTGCGTAAATTTACGAAGTATGGTTTTGAATTTACCAAGTATTTCTGAAAAGGTTAAATAGTGCGTAAATTTACGAAGTATGTTTTTGTTAAGAATCTATGAATTCACCAAATACTGAAAATGTTTAATAGTGCGTAAATTGACGAAGTATGTTTTGTTAAGAATCTATGAATTCACCAAGTATTTCTGAAAGTTTTTAATAGTGCGTAAATTTACGAAGTATGTTTTGTTATGAATCTATGAATTTACCAAGTATTTCTGAAAGTTTTTAATAGTGCGTAAATTTACGAAGTATGTTTTTGATCTGAATCTATGAATTTACCAAGTATTTCTGAAAGTTTTTAATAGTGCGTAAATTTACGAAGTATGGTTTTGTTAAGAATCTATGACTGTTTTTTTTGTTAATAGTTTGTAAATTTACGAAGTATTTTTTGGTTAAGAATCTATGAATTTACAAAGTATTTCTGAAAATATATAATAGTGCGTAAATTTACGAAGTATGGTTTTTGTTAAGAAAATATGAATTGACCTCATATTTCGGATAATTGTTAATAGTGCGTAAATTTACGAAGTAAGATTTGGTTGAGAATATATGAATTGATGAAGTATTTCTGAAAAGTTTTACTAGTTCGTAAATTTACGAAGTATGGTATTGCTAAGAATATGAATTTACCAATTATGTCTGAAAATTTTTAATAGTGTGTAAATTTACGAAGTATGGTTTTATTTATGAATTTACCAATGAAAATGTTAAATAGTGCGTAAATTTACGAAGTATGGTTTTGTTAAAAGTCTGGTTTTGGTAAGAATCTATGAATTCACCAAGTATTTCTTAACATTTTTAATAGTGCGTAAATTTACGAATAATGGTTTTGTTAATCATATATTTCTTTAAAAAAAGAAGTTCATAAATTTATGCCACATGGTGACAAGCAATGAAAAAAACTACTGATTTTTCTCCCTTAAAATGTTCGTAAATTTACGAATAATTTCTTAGTTGATGTCAAATGTGTTCTTTTTGCATTTAAAATGTTCGTAAATTTACGCACTTTTTTTAGGAAATATACAAGTTTGATAATTCCTGTTTATGCATTTTGATTCAAGGTTAAATTTGTGTGCAATAAAAGTGAGAAAAAACACCTGTTTTTCTTCATTTTGCAACGAAAAAAGGGAATATCAAAGGATATTCCCTCATAGAATTCCGATGCGTTTTTTGTGTCCGGAGCCATATTTTGGAAGTTCTTTGGTGGATTTCATTTAAACTTGGTATGAGTATATATATGCATAAGAGGATGATGCACACCAAATGGCATTGTACACCATCTGTTAAAAACAGACTTATGGCCCTTTGTATCTTGAAAAAATGCTTTTTACTATAGGCACTTTTGTGTCCGGAGCCATATCTTGGAAGTGCTTGGTGGATTTCATTAAAACTTGGTATGAGTATATATATGCATAAGAGGATGATGCATGCCAAATGGCATTGTACACCATCTGTTAAAAACAGACTTATGACCCTTTGTATCTTGAAAAAATGCTTTTTATTATAGGAATTTTTGTGCCGGAGCCATATCTTGGAAGCGCTTTGGCAAATAAATTGTGAAGGCTTAAGAACCTTCCTTTGTCTTAGTTTTGTGTTATTGTCCTCTGTCCGTCCATCTATCATTATGTTCATCCGTCCAATTTGCACCCATCCTCAAACAAAGCATATGTTGCGGGGGATACCTTGGGCCTTTCAGGCCCTCTTGTTGGCAGATGTTATTGAGTAATATGCGCCACGACTTGTTAAGACGCTAATTGACATTTGATACACTAATTGACACTTGAGACTGTGAAGATATGCAATTGACCTTTCGACAGCCGATTGATTGACAGGCTTATTAACCAATCAGATAACAGCATAGATTAGGCCCGTTATTATCCGCCATTTTGTCCGTCAAACTCGCCGTTGTCCGACACATAAGCTTAAACGTAATTCTGTGTTTTAAACAAAGAAAATGGTTAAAAGGTGCTGTTATGGCACTTGTTATTCAGACACAATTTATCCAGAACGGTTAAAAGATGGAACTACGTTTTTTCCGTTCCCTCAACCGGGTACTAATCTTGAAAAATTCCAACGTTGGATTCGTCTTTGTGGTCGTCCACACGAACAGCTTAGCGATCGCCCGAAAGCAAAGCAAAGTCGTTATAATAAGATACTACGCGAAAATAGAAACTGTAAGTTTTGCAACGGACACGTTATAATAAAAAGAGTATAACTTTTTACTTGTTTATCCTCTATATAGACAAATTAGAAAGGAACATTTAAAACCATTTTTTCAAAGGTGGCCAATGTTAAATAAATTTGACATTCTAATGCAGTCGGCTTATAAATAAGACATTATAAACTTTGCTAGATTTTGTTTATTGCTAATGAAATGCGTAATAATAAAGACAATCAGTTATTATTTTTAATAATATCACATAGAATAAAGCATTTTTTATTTCTTTCGGTTTAAGTCTTCCAAATTTATTGTAAGTTAAGAAACTATTTTAAAATGCGCAAGTAATTATCAATAGGGGCCAATAAGTGTCATTTTACACCATATGTGGGCTTTCTACTAATCCGTTATCAAAACAGATGCCGCAAACTGTGAATGACCCTTTGAAAACCCGGTCTGATTAGCGAGTTTTTTTGTACATGAAAATTCTTTCAACTTCTTATATTTTAAACATTGCAGAAGATAGTTTTCGAGGAAATAATAATATATAATAATATATTGTGTATGTTACTTTTTTGACGACTTTGACTTTGTTATACGATTATAACAATGCGCATGGGTCATTTTGACCAAACGCATTGTAGATATGTGTTATATCGGATTTCAATAAAAACGTTCTTCGTCTTCTTATATAATAAATTTACTTACCTGTGCCACATTTGCGATGTTGCCATCGGTTGCAAAATTAACGGCTTTTAATTAAAAAACTGAAACATTTTTTATTCAAGGAAAAATATTGTGACTAACGAACAATTCATACTGTATGCGATAATTTTGCCGACTTTGATAATAAAATTAACGGCTTTTAAGTAGACTAATAAACAAGTTATGACTATTTAATAGATATGATAATTATATTCAGCATAACTATTCAATGATAATAAAAACTATTGTATGGCCTTTCTGGTATACCATGAGGCCTTTTTGGTTCACTTATGCGGCCGATTCGCGTAGCCATTTTTATGACGGACTTCGGCGGAGTGACCCCCTTGAAATCGGTGGGTGTGGCTTCACTCTCGCTGTCGAAAGGTCAATTGCATTTTGTGTGTATAAATATTAAACCTTTAACAGTGGTGTACCTCAACAACTGTATCACTGTCTCCCATGCGACATTCGAATGTACCGGTAATGCCCATGCTTTTCCCGAGGAAAAATCACACAATGTAAACTAATTCTTATTTTCTCACGTTTTTCACGAAATGCATGTGGACTGTTAATCTTTTGCTAGAAAATTACAAAATTGTCAGAAAAGTATAGTGCTATGCAACCCATGCTCCTAATCATAATGACGCTTCCTATTTTGAATGCTTAATTAAGCTTTCCAATGCCCCGGATTATTGGATTGTGCAATAGTAAAATGGCAGCCATTTTCGGTCCGGTTTGGTGGTTCTATTGTCTTTAAATATTTTTTTCTCCATTTTTGCATTTAAAAAACAGCCTGCGCGCTATACACAGGAGCGCCCTTTACGTGGAAACCTACGGTAAGGGCTTGCTCTTTTTTGTGTTATCCTTGGTTTGGTGAGCATGTCATAGTTTATTGTACATGATATAGTTTTTAATAATTGCTTATTATTTTATTCTATTTTATGTTGTGAACTGTGTATATGCTTTCTATGCCGAAATAAATCTATCTATCTTATGATCTATCTAACAAGTTTAGTAATCACAGTTTCACAGTTACATTTTACTACACACTTTGTGTTTACCATAATTTATGAAAATTTGGTTCATGGACTTTCATTTTGTAAATAAAGAAATTCATTTATTGTATAATAAATCAATTCAAAAAGGTGCAAACATTTATTATCATAAATTTGAAAAAAAAATCAGGTACATATAGTTAATTTATGTAATAAGTTCAAAAGTATCAACAATCTCTTGCACGACGGTTACATTACATTCACCTCTGTGTTGAGCTCAGAACGGACTATTTTTATGAGAGTGACTTATTCATGTGATGATCATTCCAAGCGTTCATCATGATGGTTATAGTATACTAAACAATCTCTATCACGACTGTTACATTACATTCACATTTAAAGCAAACCATCTCATACCGTAATATCTTATATCAGTCTTTATGCATAATGATAATATGGATATGGTTATTTGATGTTAACAAACCTACATTTTTGTGTCTCAGAGTATTTAAGATATACAATTACCGTGTATATACCTACATATATTTGAATAAATCTTAAAAGGGCAATATATACAATAAAAGGTAGTATAAGAGACAAAACCTACTTATCTGTTAGTATAAAGCTTTCAAAATCACTTACCATATAAATTCGTATTAATTTTAATGAATCGATCACTGGTTGATTCAATCAGTCAGCCTTAAATGTGCCGAAGGTGTTAATAAGTTTTTCCAAAGTAGGGGATCTGGATCAGGGGCGTTTCCAGGATTTCTGTTTAGGGTGTTGGGATATTGAAAGATTTGCTGGGAGTCCAGGGGGCGCTTATGGGCCCCTGGTGGGTTCAAGGCAAAGCCCTGCTAAGGGGTCCAGGGGGCGAAGCTCCATGATTTTATTGATTTTGAAGGCTTTGACAATCACTTCTCGAGCATGTCAGCAGGCTTTTTCCGCCCTATGCCACGGGTCCGAAATTCGGCCCCATTCCCAATGCAAATCTGGTTGTTTTTTTCCCAATTGAAAAAAAAATCCCAATTCCAAAAATTTTTTTTTTTTTTTTTTTTTTTTTTTTTTTTACCTAAAAATATATGAGTTAACCTGATCCAGTGTAGAAAATAGAAAGTATTGCATAATTAAATTATTTGTTACCTTGAATTTGTTGTTTTAAAAACTGTAAAATATGTTAATGATTAATTAAGACTTTCCTTATGTTCCTCAAAATCCGGCGCTTCGTGCGATTTTTTTCACCTAAAAAAGGTCAGGCCTTTTCCCCAAATTCAGATTAAAAAACCTGCACTTATTACACATGTTCATAATATTTTGTAAAATTTTAATAATAAGTTATCGAAATAGTCGTTATTTACCAGTTAACGGCTTCTTTGAAATATAAGAAACACTTTTTACATGCGATAATTTTTCCCAATTGAGCCAATTTTGCGATTAATTTATTTTTTTCCCAAAATGGGGGTTTTCACGACGCGAAATTCCCACAATTCCAGTGTGGCGTTTGCGAAAAATTGAGCGGAAAAAGCCTTTGTCACGCCTTATGTACTTTCATCAAAGTACCTTCTTATAATGCCAAAAAGTGCAAAGCTTATATGTAATACGGATAACCCCTGCAACAGAGAGTCTAAAGTTAAAACATTTGGCGATTGTCTGTGATAAGTCACCGGTAAATAATGTTTACGAAAAAGAAGAAAAATGAGTTTAAATAGGTGATTTAGATCTAGTTAAGTATGAAACATCAAATTAATTTACTTTACTTTGGTGATTTTAGGGGGGGGTATACTCAGCGCTCCCCCCCCCCCCCCCCTCCCCCCCTGGATCCGCCTACATGTATGTGGATAACACCTGATCACCATGCAAACATGAATACGGATACAAGTTTTTTCTAAAATAACGCAGGTATCGTTGTCATATGGGTCACTGTAGTTATTTTTCATGCACTTCAAATCAAAATTTTCTGCTTGATCAAAACTGAAAGCTTGGGCATACCTTAGATGATTAACATAGAACCAAAGTATATGGCCTTGTTTCAAAATGAGGCAATAGTCAAGTGGTATACTGTCAACTTGCCATTTAAAAACTCTAAAGACAAGGGTTGGTATGATATTTTTGTCTGCAAAATATATCAAAAATGAAAACATGTCCTCATCATTAATGTATAGACTAACATTTGTACATGTATAAATATGAAATTATGTCTGTTTTCAGGAAATACACTGCATGGATATTTATCAAAAAAAAAAAATCCCCATAAATAGAAAGGCATTTGTTTTCCAGTAACATGATCATTAAAAAGTGTCAAAATCAGACATGAGAAATTCAGTCCCCCTTGTACAATGTTGAAGAGTTCAAATGTGAACAAGAGCGCCATCTAGCGGGAGCAGACTGTTAATAACAGTCTATTATGTGAAGTTGGAAAACGACATTAATTCTAGAATGGACTGTTTCAGCTTCATTTGCTTTGTTTTGACCATGCAAATGTCAGTGGTCATAAAAACAAAGATTAAAACCCTCTTTGCTCATGCACCGCATGGGCATACCTTCTTTGCTCATACACCGTATGGGCAAACTCCCTTTGCTCATACACCGCATGGGCATATCCCCTTTGCTCGTGCACCGTATGGGCAAATCCCCTTTGCTCATACACCGTCTGGGCAAACCCTCTTTGCTCATACACCGCATGGGCATTCCCCCTTTGCTCATACACCGTCTGGGCAAACCCTCTTTGCTCATACACCGCATGGGCATACCCCCTTTGCTCATACACCGTCTGGGCAAACCCCTTTGCTCATGCACCGCATGGGCAAACTCCCTTTGCTTGACACTAAACATGCATGGATCAGGCTCCAGTAGCAATATTTGCTCATATATGTATGAACAAACAATATGCAATTGATTTATGCTGAATGATTATGTGAAATATAGGTAGGATATTTTTTGGTTTGGTGAAGTGATCATAGAAATTGAAATTGTTCTTTTTGTGTGTGGGGAAGTGAAAATATATACTTTTTATGATCACCAGCGAATACAAATCGACAGTCTATTGAAACTAATAAATTTTCTTATTATCTTATGCCCCAGTTGAAAAACTCACTGCTATAAAATCCATGTTTATTGAAATATTATGCGGGAACACGAATTACATGATGCTACGTCGTCTCACAATTTTGAGCCAGACGTCATTTGTGGGCCGTTGCATTTACTGTAGAAGATCAGGATATAAAAAAGGAAAAATGACAGTGAAAAATATTTATATTTTTCACTGTTTCAAAAGTGAAATATACATTTTATGTCACACATATTTCACTGTAAACCATCAAAAATCATCAAATAATATGCTGTTGTTGTATGATTTTTCAACACATCTGGATGCCTCATTTCATAAATAAGCAACAATTTTCATTATGCAAAGTCATATTTTATTGTTTTCCCTGTTTTACTTCATTTTGGAAAGTTTTTGACATGTATCGAGACTTGTACGTTATGTTTCATTACATATAATTATGGTTATAAATAACAACATGCAGTTTTCAAAATTAAGGTTTTAATGCCAATAATGTTTATAAAAGGTCACCTTATTTCTGGCTGGTTTAAATAGTAAAAACGCTAGATTCATTTTATTGTAAATATGTTTGTTCTTTGAAAAACGGTCATTAGTTATGCAAATAATGCTTCAAATCACACATAAAAAGACAAATAAATTAGCAATCTTGCAGTATTAACAATGAGGATCAATACATAATGTGTTTCTTAGTGTTCTTTTTTTACTGAAAATTTATAGTATGATATAGATTTAAATTTAATAATTAATTAAAAAATTAATGTTTATGCTCTTAAATAGCTTGACCTGTAATAATTAAATTCACCAAAAAATATTTTTATGCAGATTACTTTTTAATTTGACATAACTATTGGAAGGTAGACACAATTTTTTTAAATAATAAAAATACATAGATTATGTATGACATAATCAACATGTTCAATCAATTTCAGTCATTCGAATACAATATCAAAATGTAGTTCAGGAACTTAACAGTAAATGCATATTAAAACAAAAAATGTGTTTGTCAGAAACACTATGTCCCCTACTGCGCCACTTTGAAGCTATTTATTTGACCTTTGACCTTGAAGAATGACCTTAACATTGACCTTTCACCGCTCAAATTGTGCAGCTCCATGAGATATACATGCATGCCAGATGTCAAGTTGCTATCTTCAATATTGCAAAAGTTATGGCAAATGTCAAAGTTTGACACAAACACAAACAAACACACAAAGAAACCAACAGACAGGGCAAAAACAATATGTCCCCCACTGTAGTGGTGGGGGACATAAAAATGACACATTTTAAGTAAAACAACAACACAATTTCAGTTTGCCATTGCCTTAAACAGAAGAAATTATAGTTTATCCTATTGTTACATGATAACAGATAGAATTACAACCGATACTATAAACGTTAGCTCTATACTATTGTTAATTTTAGAGCATTTTTTTTGTGATCCTCTAATTTTATAACACTGTATGATTCAATGTTATTTCATAACAAATGATAATGTTTGAAGTAAACAAACAATTCATTGCGAATATTGGGAAACCAACGCTATGGCTTTGATTTTTTAGCGAAAAACGACCACAAATTAATTGGATAAATATAATATTATGCCAGTGTTGGATAGAAATCAAGATTACCATGCTCGACTTGAAGCTCGCATGATAATATTGATGTCAATCAGACACTCATATAATATTTCCTATTTATCATGCAAGTTATCTTTGCATATGAATAAAACCAAGGCCGGTTTTGGTTTTAGTTAAAAAAAAATTGGCCTTATTCATACTAAAATTGTTCCCCCCCCCCTAGTTGAGAAAATGCACATTATACTTGTTTGAAATTTTTTTCATGAACATTTTAAATTAATATAAATAAAGCAAGCATTCAAATGATATATAAATATCACATCCCACAGAAGGTGTTCGAGGGTTGACAATAAATTGTATTAACATGTACAACACAGCTAGTTGCTTGTATGACTCTAAACGAACCCTTATGTCAATTGAATAAAATCTGATAAAAAATAAAAAATTTAAGTAAATTCTTTAGCAAAACTAGTTTACGATGTCAATAAACGTTGAAAAAAAACATGAAATGAAAATAAAATTTGTTTTATTCTGTGGAATATTATTTTTAAATCACTCGTGATCATAGAAAGAATGTATTTTCAAGAGTGGATCACCCACATGATCACTTGTGACTTAAAATTGATATTCCACAGAATTCAACAAAATTCGTCTATCTATTTATTCTTCAAAATCAGTGACATTTTTTTGCACTGTTTTAATAATTTTGTCAGTGAACTTTTGTAAAATTTGTGGCTGCAATGGCACGTCAATTCCATTTTTTTTTACAGTCATTGTTACTGTCCATGCATCGTTGTCGTTGATGGACAATTTCTCAACGTGGTAACAATAACGTTCACGTCCTTGAGGGGTTGATAAGTCACCTGTAATAATAAAAATGTAATTGATATTCAAGAAATAAGACATCTACTTTGTTATCTCAAACTTCCCTTTTTTATAGGTTATTAGACGTTTCACTGCACAATACATATATATAATTTGACAAGCACACAGTCTGACGTCATATTGGATGAGCCGTAAGGCTGTGTGCGAGTCCAAATATGTCACGTACTGTTCAGTTTAAACGTCAAATAAGCTTTTTATTATATATCTCTTTCTTCAGCTCTTTGTTTCATTTTAATTTTGATTTTAAAATGCTTTAATTGCATCTATACTATTTTCAAGACAAGCGCCCGTGTGAGTCGATAATAGTACATTCGGATACTTTTTCTCAGTAACGGCTTTTATCGTTATAAAACAATTGCTTAGTGCACTTGTACTCATCTGTCCAATATGGAAAAAATACAGACTTTTTGGATCCAATACCGGAATATATTGGACGGTCACATATAAAGAATGCCGATTGGATGAATTTATTGGATATATAATAATATGTTTTATAATATTGTTGATTTATTTGAAATTATATAAGTGATATTTAACTATAAGAACAATTGCTCTGTTAACTCATGATAAAACATTTTTTTGAAAATGTCAGTTTAGTTTTTTTTGGTGAAATGTATTGAATATATTAAATAACATACAGAAAAATATAAATAAAATATCATTGTCCATTCATCCTCTATGTGTACTATTGCTATGTCATGTATGAAGGGGCTTTGCAATTTTAACTTGCCATAAAAATGGCATATGTTTTCTGGAAATTTGAAAGCATATAATTAAAACAAGTTTTGAAGTAAGGATTTGTAAGATCAAGGAAACATACAGTTGTGTATGAAATATGGATCTGTTAAATATTTTTAAGCGGACTTCAGGCTAGGATTTTCAGGGTCTAATTGTTTAATTCTTAGGAAAGTAAAACATATATTTTATGATATTTCAAGCATTATAAAATGAATACAATTGTAGTAAGGAGAGGATTAATAATTGCAAATAAGCCATTATTTTTAATAGGCTATTTTTTCTCCAAATTATAACCTTTAATAAATAAGCATACCAGTGAACTCTAACATCTTGTCTGACAAGGTATATGTCTCCTCAATGTCTTCCCACGTCCCCATCTTTAATGTGGCCACAGCTAATTGCTTCATGTGGTCTCTTATGAAAAAAACATTGATGGTTGAAATGGGATTTCAAGAATTGACACAAATATCTGAGTGGCTGGCTATTTAAAGTCGAAAACAATGAAATTTATTAAAGGTTTGTTTTAGTTTGTGTTTAGTGAAAAACCATGTATTTCACCATTATGTATTTAATAGTCTTTGAATCAACTGTGCATACATGAATTGTAAGTGTGGTAAAGTTTATGACAAAAATATTACCAACTGCTAAGTTATGGGGCAAAACTCCTTATTTCAAGATTGATTTTGACACATGAACAGCTCCAGATGACATAAAGATTTCCAAGGCCATAACAATATGCCCAAACTTCAGCTTGGTTAATAAAACTTAAAAACTGATGGACTTCAATGTTGACATAACCTTACTTTCTTTTATCTTCTGCAATTTCTCTGGCAACTTTTAATCCAGAAGTGCCAATTGCCTTTATTAAGTAGGGTGTCCTGGATTTGTCTTGGACACCCTGCAGCTGTCTGAATAACTAAAAATTAAACAAGAACATTTAATTAACTGATATCCTTCACCATCACTTAAAGGATACAACTCTGAACTGACCAAATCATACTAACATACATGTATGTCAATTATTTAAGGGAACAGAAAATATAAGATGCACAGATTCTTACGTTTTGAGGGAATGACTCTTGCGCGTGGGACTCGAAAATGCGTTCTACTGCTGCCCAGTTTTCTTGGCTGTAGGCAGCTACTGAGAGAACTGGGCCCAGGCCCTCAAGCTTGTAAACTTGTTATTAAATTATTTAAGTAACAAAGCATTATATTTGTTATTTGTTTTAAAAGATTATGTTTATAGACACATGACTGGCATTAATCAGCACAAATCTTAATGTTTTTTTTCTAATATTATTTCCTTGTAACATTAATATATTATAATGGAATCATTTTTTTAAATTGATGTTTTGTTCATGCTAAGTCAGTAACTGACTTGCTGTTTGTACAACCCACACCTGTTTTAGATATACGATTCAGGATTGTTTTTACTTTAATAATTGAAAATTCAACACTTATAAAATGACTAAGTTCTCAGCTTACTGGTACATTTACCTTTAGATACATGCCTTTTTGTCCAAAGAACCAAGGGCCACCATTACTTCCCCCTTCCAATTGCTGCTACACGTACTTCTACTTTCATATATTTTCCGCGCCATGCGTACTTTGTCCTGAAAGCATGCTGGTCAGGATTATGTTTTATATGTAACCCTATTTATGATGGAAAGAGTACACTGTTAATTGTATTTTAAACCTTCTGAAATTCCATTTTATTATTACTTTTTTACTTTTTCATTGAATATTTTAATAGAAAAAAATGAATTGAATATTATTTAAGACATTTAAAGATGAGTTTTGTGAATACATATTTGTTTATACTATAACAAAAAGAAATATTCAAACTCATTTCAAGATTAAAAGAAAATTTTAAAAATGATATCAAATATATATAACGATTAGAAAGACAATTGCTAGTTAATGGAAAAAACACCATTACTATATGCGAACTTTTGTGTTTCTTGTAAGGTTACACTTTTAACTGCGACTACATCTTGATCACTAATATTATTTTTTTACAGGGCTTACATTAATTCATGAATACTGGGATTCTCAACTTAATGGTCTTTTATTTTGGAAGTTTGCTTTGATATGAAAGTTCATTAATTATTTAATGTTTTCAGCTGAAGTTAACATAAATTCGTGTAACTTTACAAAAGCTATTTTTATGTACAGTCATGGTTTTGCATATGTATTTTTGTTGCCTTATATTTGGTTGATATGAATTATAATCACTGAATGATTTGATATAATTAAAACTGGGCTGATTTCGAAATCTAAGTGTTAAATATAAGAAGTTTTGAGACCAAAGCTGGAAGTGCTCCTAAAAAAAACTTCCATTAACTTAAGCCCGGTATTTTTTTAATATTGTTTATCTTTCTTATTTTGCCAACCTAAGAAAATGTAAAGCGCACGGACTTTCCTGTGAACAATTGTACTCATCACTATGTATTTTTTTTATTTACCTGGAAGTTCATTGGCTTCTGTGAACATTGTATGTTGTGCCATGATCCAACAAACATGGCTTCTGATCTGGGCGTAAGCCCAACATAAACTTCTACATCCACCTTCCTGTATCAAAACAGTATAATATTAGTAATTTCACAGTTGCATTTACATGCATAGAATTATGGTTTTATATTATTTTTATAATCATCATTTTCATCTTAATTTGTGTTAATTTACATGTTTCATACAAACAATTGTTTTATGCAAGTTTCTGTATCTAGTTTCTGTTACCAAGAATGAAATATATATAGAATACTAGGTTAGCGTTGAATATAGAGAGAAGTTTATGTCGCGAGGCTTAGAACACAAGGAGCATGAGCCTTTTTTTGTGTATCAAGGTGGTATACAGCCTAGTTTATTCCATGCTGTGTTATACAGTCAATGCCAGTATAAAATGGGATAAAATGCAATCTTACACTGAATCAAACAAATTTTCTTTTTATTCCTTCATGCCTTTTGAAGAAATATCAAACAAATAATGAGGGTCAAAATTTAGAACGTCACCAGGTTTTGTATTTTGAGGCAGGGATTTTACCTGCTTTTTATGTAAGGCCGTAAAACGAACCTCCTTGAAAGTGTAAAATAATAATATTTTTGGAGGTTGAAGAGTGGAAAAATATGCTCTGTGGGGGTTAATATTAAAAGGTGAATGGGCCAAAGGAAGGAATGAAGTCTCTTACACATACGTTCTTTATAAATGCAAATGTTTAAAATGTCACACTTTGCAGTTGGTAAAAATTCACAATTTAATGCATTTTGTCCTTTAAAAAATCACAAATTTGAGCAGGATCGTTGTTCCACAGTGGCTAAGAAAATCCCTGCATCATTTAAAAGCTGGATTTAAATGTCAACCTTATATATTCACTAGTAAAAAATATTAGTTAATCTTTCACTTGTATTTTCCGCTCTTTTATTGAAAAGAATAAAAAATGTGTTTAATTATTTTAATTTGAGTAAATTTACATGTTTTTATGAAATATAGTATACTGATAAGGGCTTTATAACAGGGCCCGAAATATGGCCATTTTCCCATTGAAAGTAAGGTCATTTTTTCCCAAAATTGATAGCGGAATTACCAAATAAAAAAAAAAAATGTATTTTGTTTTTTTTACTTAGACATATTGAGCATCTCCCAAATTGAAAGCAATGATCTCTAATATGATTAAGAATGCACCACAATGTTTCTTTTCATACGTCTGCACAATGAAAAAAGACCCTGTTTCAAAAACTTGACATGAAATTTGTTTGTCAGAAACAAACAAAAGTCAGACAACACAATATTATGCTTGATTTTTCTTGTTAAACTTGCCTCAAACATTCATTATCAGGATTGCCAGCTTCTTCTATTAGCAGGTCCTTCATGGCTGTCACCATATGGTTTCCCCCCAGTGTCAGAAGTGGATGCATGGTGTTAATGCAAAAATCCACTGGGGGAATCTAAATGTTCATGTATTGATAATTGTAGCAGGGAATTTCAGAAGTGTTAAATCATTATGGTATAACAGTAACAAGAGGGCCATGATGGCCCTGTATCGCTCCACTGTTTTTTCTTTGCGAAAAAAACGTGTAATGCGCATGGGTTGAAATGTACTCAAGCATGTGACTTTCTCTTTCTATCCCTCGTCCCACTGGGCGCTTAAAGTTGGAAGGGTGAGCATTTTTATATATGGAAAAAGTTACTATGGAAATTAACATGTCATCCAAAATATTTTCATCCGGATATATGGTCACTTTCGACATATTTAAATAAAACCCGACTTTTTTCAGTTTGTAAGAAAAACATTCATAACACATGTTCTTACTTCAATGCCTGTGTAAGCAGTCACCATCTGACCTAAAATGGCACTAAATGACAGGGTTTTATCTCATGTTTACAAGATGTTGATGCTGTTGTTGGTCACAGCCAAACGGGCGCAGTAATCTCCACTGGTAAATGTCATATGTTCAGTTTTGTGACCTCCGGGGCCGGGTTAAATTTGAACCCAAGGGAATAATTTGAACAAATTTGGTAGAGGACTATTAGATATCACTTCATACCAAATTTAGTAGCCCTAGGCTCTATAATTAAGAACAAGAAGGTTTTTTTAAAGTTTGTACAAAATAGGCCTTATTTAAGCATATGTTCTTTTTTGTGACCCCTGGGGCAAGGTCAAATTTGTTCCTAGGGGCATAATTTGAACAAACTAAGTAGAGAACTATTAGATGTCACTACCTACCAAATTTGGTAGAAATAGGCCCAATGGTTATGGACAAGATTTTTATAGTTTGCAGAAAATGGGCCCAATATAAGCATATGTTCAATTTTGTGACCCCTGGGGAACGGTCAAATTTAATCCCAGGGGCTTAATTTGAACAAACTTGGTAGAGGACTATAAGATGTCATTACATACCAAATTTGGTAGCCCTATGCCATACAGTTATGGACAAGAAGATATTTAAAGTTTGCACAAAATAGGCATTACATTAGCAAATTTTCGATTTTTTGACCTCCCAGGGCATGGTCAAATTTGACCCCAGGGGCATAATTTGAACAAACTTGGTAGAGGACTATAAGATGTCATTGCATACCAAATTTGGTAGCCCTTGGCTCAATGGTTATGGACAAGAATATTTTTAAAGTTTACACAAAATAGGCCTTATATAAGCAAATTTTCAATGTTTTGACCCCCGGGGCATGGTAAAATTTAACCCCAGGGGCATAATTTGAACAAACTTGGTAGAGGACTATAAGATGTCACTACATACAATATTTGGTAGCCCTAGACCCAATGGTTACGGACAAGAAGATTTTTAAAGTTTGCACAAAATAGGCCTTATATAAGCTCATTTTCATTTTTTGACCCCCTGGGGCAGGGTCAAATTTGACCCCATGGGCATAATATTAACAAACTTGGTAGAGGACTATAAGATGTCAATACATACCAAATTTGGTAGCCCTAGGCCTAATGGTTATGGACAAGAAGATTTATAAAGTTTGCACAAAATAGGCCTTATATAAGCATATTTTCAATTTTTTTACCCCCCCCGGGGCAGGGTCAAATTTGACCCCAGGGGCATAATTTGAACAAATTTGAAAAAGGTTCACCACAGGAACATTCCTGAAAATTTCATCAGATTTGGACGAGTAGTTTAGGAGAAGTTGATGTTTAAAGCCACACATGCACCTTGAAATGAAATATATGTTAATTAATACATATTGATGCAATTTGAAAGTGTGCAAAATTGTCATTATATCTAAAGCCTAGTAAGCAAATAATTTATTATTTTGTTTTAATTTTAAAACCGAAAGTAGGATTTCTATACGTAAACGTAATTTCGACAAACGCGATAATTATTTCAGTTTTAAAGCGCAAAATAGATGGATTTCTACCTTGTAACCACCAGATATATTCTAATTGGCATAGATAAAATTAAATATATAGCCTAGTTAGCAAGTAATTTATTATTTTTCAAACGGTACCGCTTTTCAAACCGAAAGTAGGATTTCTAGACGTATACGTCCATTTCGACACACGCGATTATTTTTTAAGTTTTAAAGCGCAAAAAGATGGATTTCTACCCTGTAACTACCAGATATATTCTAAATGGCATAAATAAAATATGTTTCTTATCTATACTTAAATTTACTATGAAATGTAGTTCATATTAAGGTGTGTGGCTTTAAAGAAAAAGTTAACGCACGGATGGACGCACGCACGCACACACGACGGACACAGGACCATGACATAAGCCCCGCTGGCCTTTGGCCAGTGGAGCTAAAAATGAAAACTTAAAAAAAACAACATTTTTTGTGATTTGTAAAAAGTTTAAAATGTATTATTTAAGTATTGGCACACGTTAATTGTAATGTGAAACTGATATTATATTTTTACCTCTCTTTCACACAGAACCGGAATTCTTGTGACTGGCCGTGATGGTTGAGATCTCATGCCCTCTTTGATTTGCTGCACCCATGTAGTGTCTGTGCATCGCACCACCAATTCTTCACTTGGAGCCGTAAGGCAATCCAGATCAATCGTGAAAAAACCTGTTACATTTGAATACATAACACATTTTTATCGCGCCATTATTGTTTAAACGAACAATTAATTAAGTATGACAAAATTATGCGGCAATGGAATTGACATACTGGAATACAAATAATTAATAAACAGATTAAACAAATTTTTTTCATAAACAAGAGCTGTCAGAAGGCAGCACGCACGACTATTCGAGTGCTTGACAGTGTAACATAAGCCATCATATTCATTAACAGAGTTGTTGCTTAACTTGAAAAGACAGTGAAATTTGATTTTTTTCAAGGTCAGTGAAAAGACAGGTAATATTAAACAATGGTCAGTGAAAAATTAAATTTCAGGAAAGTCAGTGAAAAGTCGGGGAAAAATAATATTTTGGTTCGATGCATAAGTTATTTAGTGGCTATGGCAGTATTCAGGTATTATTTGTTTCAGTAGATTCAACAGTGTATTGTTCATTTGAAATATTTTGATTTTGTTTTTTTTTATTCAAGTGTTGAGAGACCATTACTTTTATGCTGTATTTGTAGTTAATTGTTGTGTTATCCTAGCTAGATGTTGTAACCATGCACATATATACTTTTCTGTGTATCTATTGTCACATATTAACAGCTGTTTATGTACCCTTTGGCTATTATAGTCACCCACTGTAGCATGCTAACCTGCCACGTAACAAAGCTATAAGGTGAAGGGTTAAAGCACATTTACCCTATAGGCCATTAATGGGGCTCCCTTAGTGCAAAGGACCCCAGGGTTCAGGTTAGAAAGGCTTGAAGACATAATTTAATAGCATTAATACGGCAGTAGAACTTTCCCCTTATATTGACAAATATAATATAACCTTTTCAAAATTTAATATTCTTCAATCAAAAACATATTTAAAAAAACAATACAGTTTTCCATTTAAACATATATATGAATACTTTGAAATTAAACAGAGCATAAACTTTAGATATTATTAAACTGGATCTAGTTTCATACATGTTTTATTACTTTTAGAATTATTTACTTTGAGATCATAAAACATCTGAGATGAACAGTATTAAAAATGCAAATATATGAGTATGGCAGACATGTTTTGATTCATGACAATATTTAAACTTTTAGAAGAGGCATACTACATGTATCTCAAACGAGTCGCGTTCTGAGAAAACTGGGCATAATGCATGTGCGTAAAGTGTCGTCCCAGATTTGCCTGTGCAGTCCACACAGGCTAATCAGGGACGACACTTTTGCTTTTATTTCGTCAAATACTAAATTTAAATGCCATCTTGTAATGCAAAGAACATTGATGCCCATTGAGATAATCTTCTCCACATCAAACGTCATATAGGGGGACATTGTGTTCCACAAACACATCGTTTTTATTTTGGCCTTACCAACAACCGAACCAACAGACAGGGCAAAAATAATTTGTCCCCAACTATAGTGGTGGGTGACATAAAAAGGATAATAATTCTTAAGAAATGCTTGATATAGTTGTCTGCTCTTGTTAATATATTGGGGTCATGTTGGTAAAGAAGTATGCAAAAATATAAAGCAATATGTCAATGTAAATTTTTTTTATACCCTATACTTTTACCTGCAGACTTTTCTTTTAAAATCTTCAAATCTTGGTGAACTTCTGAAGGTACAGGTGTTGGCACTGGTTCCACCTCATGATCAACATTAATACTAGTACATGCAGGAACAGCTTGCATTAAATAAAAACACAATCAGATACATAACATGCAATGATACAAATTCACATAACTTCTATTTTATTAACTTTATAATTTATATAAAAATGAAATTGCTATGCTATTTTCAATATAACACTACGTAATTTCCCTGCAAATTAGAGTTATTATACTCCCGGATTCATCCTCCATATTGTTTTGGCCATAAACAAAATTTATTTCGCGGGAGATATCAATTCAACGAATTTGCGTGTTGGACGATGCACTTTTAATAACCTGATAGAATAATTTATTGGATTGATCACTCCCTGAATGAAATCAGGCATGTCGATTTATCATTACTTAAAATAAAATGTTTAATGATTATGGTAACAATTACTTTTTTTTCCTTTTCTTTGCACGGGAATCCTCATTCTTTCACACATTTCAAGGAACTGTGCATTGGAGATGGCAGATGAAAACTGTGAATGAAATTGACATAACAACATTTAATTTATTTTTGCCTTGTTAATGATTGTTCAGGTACATTATATATGATATTAATCGTTAAATTTGATATATTTTTAATCTAATGTTTCATTTATTGATTAATAAAATGCCAGTGACCACTATCTTTAACAGTAATATTTGCTAATTGGTCGCTGGCAGAAACCGCTAGGGTACAATAAATCAAGAAAGGCATAGAAACATTTAATTTATGATAAACTGATAAGAATAACGATGTGCAGCTAAATGCACTGCACACAATTATTTCACCCAGGTCAGGAATACCTTTGTGTTACCCTTCTCTACAAGACTCCGCTTCAACCGTTTCCCATTCTTTTCTCCTTCAAATTTGAACTGCAAGCCATTTTTTCAAGCATTAAACATATTAACACATTGTATATCAAAGCATTAAACATGCACTCTGATGGCTGGAATTAAACAATACAATTTAAAGTTTAAATTAATTCAGGTAATATTCTCACTCAGGGCACTTGACAATCGCATTTGAAGAAATATTAATGATTGAATATAGGCTAGATTGAACTTTACCGGTACGCAGTTGTTTACCACTATCGACAAGGCGGGGGTTTGGGGGCAGTAGCCCCCGATACAAAGGAAATATATAGGATAAAAAGGATTATAAGGTGTTGCGTTAGTTGTTATGTGTTAAGTGTTAAGGGTTAGGGTAAGGGTACGCTGTTTGATGTTAAGTGTTGCGTACCGGTAAAGTTCAATCGTCCCTTGAATAAATATAAAAAACACTACATAAACTGCACATTCAAGTTATAAATAAATCACCAGCATGAAACTGTCAGTACATTTAATTTCAATGATCCTTTTGAGCTTTTAAAATAATAGACATAGGTGAAATTAGCCACAAAAGAAAAGGAAAAGGCATACCCATATTTCGTCTTTGTTATTTCCGCTGGCACACTTCTCTATGGTGTTAGGTTTCCCGGAGTCACCAACACACCTTACTCCATTTATGGTTACATAAAAATCTGGAAACTCCCCTTCGATGTTCCAACTCATGATTTTCAACAGTTATGTTTACTACCAAACGACATATGTCAAAATTTATGTTATTGTATGACGTCATTAGTGTATGACGTTCTCATACGCATGATACGGACGACAATTATTGACATTTCAAAGTTTGTGTATGCCGTCATCAATGTATGACGTCATCATACGCACGATACGGACGACAATTTTTGACAGCCTGATTTTGAAAGATTGTCAACATTTGGGTAAGTATTATTTTTCACACTTCTTTAGCACTGTTATCGATAAATCCTATCCTTACATTCAAAAGATTTATCACTGTACATGATTATCTCGGTAGCATAAAAATAAATGCTATTGACATGAAGAAAATAAAGGAAAATAGACGTCTTGTGACAATAGGAATAAAACAAACTTACCTGTACAGAAGAAATCCATCACTTCAGTTACTATGAATAATGATGTTAAATATGTTATTCCCCAAAGCTTTACACAATCGTCATCATACACATTTATCAGCAAATGTGTACAGGAACGAGTACGAAGCTACATATCATTCTCCAAAATTATATTTGCGAAACAGTTAAACTTTTCTGACGTGTCCCTTATTATGATCCATAACAGAAGACTTTTCCGGAGTGTGTGAATGTCAGAGTTTATTTACAGGTCATCGCGGAGCCCTGGCGAAATGTTGTTCATGATTTCATGAACACTTCAAGCCAATCAAGAACTGTTCATGAACGGTTCTGAAAAAGTTCCTTAGCTTGGTTCATGAACTTTTGGACATGAACTGTTCTTAAGACATGTTCATGAACTGTTTATGAATTATTGTTGAACATTTCAAAGTTCATGAACAGTTCTTCATCTAACCATAAATACTTAGTGATGAACATTTCATGCACAAGTATTTCTAATGACTTTTCTGAGACAGACTTTAAGGATCCATCATGAATAATTCATGAATTCCTTTGTGCTAGATGTTTCATGCATATTTTTGAAAGTAATATTGAAATGTCTAGCATACAAATCTTGTAGATTTGTGAAACCTGTGAAGTTAGTATGAACATGCATAGTACTTTCACCACTGTAAGTTAGAGTTCTTGACCTGTTCTAGAGAATTTTAAGAACATTTGTAAAAGAACTGTTCAAGAACTGCCTTCAGGAACACTTCAATAACTTTTTAAGGACCTTTTCTGTTCTTGAATTATTCTTAAACTATTCTTGAACACTTTAAGAACTTTTTTGAACAACATGTTTCCTTCTGATGTTCTTAAACCGGTCTACACAATGTTTTTGAACGTATGATGGACTTTTTAAGAATCCAATATGTTCTTAAAAGGATCTGTCATTGTTCTTGGAAGACTTAAAAGACAAGTTTAAGAACGTTTTAAGGACATCTTATTTCAAGAACAGTTTAAGATGATATCAAGAACTCAATGTACATTGCATTGCTGTTTTTACAAAGAAAGAATATTGTGTGCACAGGAAGTTGAAACGGAAGGCACATGGTTTATATTATATTTGAAAATGTAAGTCTTTAATAAATTACCGGCTGAACTGATCAGCCATTGGTTTCATTTCAAGTTCTTTGGCACTGTAAGTGTAACCATTTCAGGGAAACCATTGATTAGTAAATGATTCTTGAACTGAAAATGAGACTATTCATAATCTTTTCAATACATGAATAATTCATGAACATACAGTGCAAAGTTGTATTATGAAATTTAAAGAGTATTATCAAACCACTTGTATCTCAGTTATTAGTGTTATATTTAAATTATTGTTATATGTTGCTATCAATATGTTAAGTGCTAATACAAGACTTGTTTCTTCTTACCCTGACCTAGTTGTTGAGCTTTAGTAACACTTATGATAACCTTTGCATAAATTGACAAATTCTTGTTCATGAATAGTTCATGAACACTTCATGCCACCTCAGTTCATGAACTCTTGAAGAACTATGGTTCATGAACTATTCACTTACAGTTCGTGAACAAAAAATGAGCCATTGAAAAATAGAAGGAAAATGATCATGAACTGTTTGTGAACAGCAATTTATATAAACCCTGAAGAATTTTTCAAGAATTGTGTTGTTCATGAACTGTTCAAGAACACTTCATGCCATTAATGTTCATGAATAGTTCATGAACATTTCATGCCATAATGGTTCAAGAATAGTTCATGAACACTTCATGCCACACGGGTTCAAGAATAGTTCATGAACACTTCATGCCATTAGGTTTCAAGAATATTTCATGAACACTTCATGCCATTAGTGTTCATGAACAGTTCATGAACTAAAATTTCAAGAACTTTTCACAGACGTGGCTCATTTTCTGTTCACGAACTATTCGTGAACAATTCATGAACTCAGTTCACGAACAGTTCATGAACTGTTCACGAATTATTCGTGAACTGCAGAACAACATTTCGCAGGGGAGTCATCACGATTACCTTCTGTGCTGACCTGCACTTTCATGAGTCCTAGCATCGAGACTTCTTATCTCATCAATTGAACAATAATCGCAAGGTAAATAGTTAGTTGCAATAATACAACTCCCAGCCATATTGACCCTACAAGTTGTACGTAAGCATTACCCTTATAATAACACAAAATAAGTTTCAATACAACTAAACTATAATCTTGTGAAGAACAAGTCAAAATTGTCTAAAAAAAATGCGTTATTTGAACTTTATAAATGTACAAATGGAATAAATAATTAATAGGATAAATAGAATATTATGTGAGTTTTGGATAAAGATCAAGTTGATCATGCTACCATGGTTCTTAGCATCGGATGTCGGTAAAACTTGATCTTTATTCAACACTCACACAATATTCTCTATATTATCTCCAAATATATTGTAATTGGCATACATAAAATGTATCATATTTATACTTAAAAAATTACTAAGCCAAATAATTTGTGTGGCTTTAAGAATAATTTTAAAGTACCATTGAATTTAATGGAGAAAAAAACGCTAAGATTATTGAGCAGTGCATCCATTTACCACTTCAAATGCAATCCAATTTCTTAGTAAACTGCATAGTCAGTCATTTTCACCAATATGAATTATTTAACTCCTCATTAGATAAACACTGTAATCCATCCAAAAAATGTTACACTTTCACTTTTATTTTGCAATCCAAACTTTTTTTAAATCCACATCACACTGATTTGAAGACTTCAACTAGAATGACCGTTAGTGGGGGACCCGCTCTTTTTTGCACACGGTCTTACGTCATTGGTTCATGATGTCATGTAGGTGTTTACACGTACCATACATGTGAAAGTGTTATCGATTCTTTTTTTATGAATATGCTTTTGTGAGGGTACATAACATATGTAATCTCTAATGCACTTTTTCAATCAAATATTGATATTTTAGAATGCTATTCATCTTGTGGTTTTTATCTAAACATTTTTGTCTATTTAAGAAATGAACTTGCCCAAATCCAGCGTTCGGAGCATTCCATTGAACAATGATAGGTAACCGTTAAGTCAATTGGTTGTTATTTTGATAATTACGAGAAGTCAAGGTTTCAAAACAATAGCGTACGGCCGTGTTTACATACTTCTTAAACACAACTTCCCTTACTAAGGTTCAGAATTAGCATTAAAATATTCAAAATAGGAGTATATTATTTAACTGCACCCAAGCAAAAAAAGATGTGAATGAATCGGTCGAAAAAATCGTAAATAGACCAGTTGACGAGTGACGTGATTTTTTCACGATTTGGTACCGATGGAAATCCCAAGCAAATGAGCTAACTAATGAATCGTCAATCAATCAGAAACAAATCGTGCTAATAAATCGGGATAAAATCAACTAAATAATGAATCGGTATTAAATCGGGTCTATTAAATTGTTACCAAATCGCTAACAAATCGGCATCAACATGTACACAAATCATTACCAAATCATATACTATGACTTGGTTCAAATCGGACTAATGAATCGGTACCAAATCGGTCAAATGAATTGGTACCAAAATCGTACTAATGAATGGATACCAAACTGACGATTAACAGTGCATAATTACATATAAATATTCAACTTTTAATATTAAAATCATTCCATAAATAACATATAATGTGATTAATGCACATGCGACATAAAACAAAAATAAGCCATTCTTATAAAAAAAATTATATTGAAAGTGACATTCCCGTTTGGTTTGGTTAGATAATCAGATAATACTGTAGATAACATGAATACATTATTTACAGTTTTAATATTCTATTTAGATAGCGAATTAATCCTGGATGAATATCTTATTCCTGCTTCAGATATTAACTGTAGTCTGGGTTTTTGAAGATGGAGACGGAATATGCCACATACCGAGAAACAGTTGACCTACACTCTGATGGTAGGTAAAATTATATTTATTGTCCCCTACTGGTGAAGCCAGAGGTGACTTATGGTTTGCGCTTATGGTCTGTCTGTCTGTCTGTATGTTTGTCTGTCTCTCTGTCAGTCAGTCACACTTTTCTGGTTCCTGCGATAACTTTAAAAGTTCTTCATATTTTTCCATGAAACTTGAAACATGGATAGCTTGCAATATGGAGATTATGCATGTCATTTCATTATGTTCATATGTCTATGGCAACAAATATTTAAAAAAAACACAACTAGAAATGTGTTTGTCGGACAAACAGGCAGGGCAAAAACAATATGTCCCCCACTGTATTGGTGGGGACATAAAAACACTGACAACGGAGGAGACAATATTGTTTGGCAATATCTTGTTTTAATATGCATACACTGAAAACTGATTATACACTATGGCTGAATGATTGAGGTTTCGTCACTATGATATGTTAAAGGGTTGTATATATGGTGTTGATATACAAGACGATTTTGTGATTTATTCTAGTGCTATATATGCATTTTGATTATAGAATAGAGTATATGTAAAAAAAAGTACGCTTTTAATTGTCAAAGTTCATCCAACTTTTGAGCTTTGAACTAGATTTTAGTCCAAATAAGCATTGATTGCGGTAAAATGTTGAATAACTTACTTTGGTTTCAGATGACGATTTTGATCGAGTTTCATTGCTTGAAGATGAAACACAACTTGAAGATGAAACACAACTTGAAGATGAAACACAACTTGAAAATGATGGTAATGGAAGTCTGTAAATAAAAGAAAACGTCATTAAAGACTTGTGCATTGCCTTATATCTTTACTAATTAAGGTCAGTTACAATTTGTTCATATTCCATGTATTGCCGATTGTAGATAGCTTTTCTGATAATGTGCTTTATCAACACACTAAATTTTTGGATTTGAAAAATTGTCAAAGCTTTATAATTGTAAATTAGTTAATGATTTCATTACTTCTATGCTATATGGTGATTCTTTTGTACACAGATCTCAGTAACTCTGATGAAGAGGAGGATTATCAGGAACTTCTCACTAGGTCAGAGGCGAAATCAGGTACAATGAGTTCTCAGTATTATTAACTCTTTACAAACCGTATTTATCATTTATTCATCTGTAAACATGAATGGTGCTAGACAATTACTTTTAACTTTATTTACATCACATCAATTCGGAAACAGATAGCTTGAAGTAACGTTGAAATGTACTGTTTAATGCACTAAAAATTTGAATAGTACAAGACTTTTTAACAAAAAATAATGAGGAAGAGAGAGAGGAGAGACACACAGAGAGAGACAGAGAGAGAATATTTGTTGGATTTGAAGGAATATCGATTTTATGTCACGATTGATTATATAAAATAATATTTTCGCGCAGCCACTCGTGAAAATATGTATTTTTATAATCACGAGTGATTTAAAATCGATATTCCATCGAATCCAACAAATTTTCTTTTTAATTTATCTTTTTGTCACTGTTTTTTTTTACATTGTAAAAGAGTTTAACTACCCGGTAATCATTTCGCTGGATTCATGACGTCATTTCATTGAAAAACGACGTCATTTCACAGTAAAACAGTGAAAATTATCAATATTATTCACTGTTGTTTTTCACTGTTTAAAACTATTAAATAACAGTTTAATTTCACTGACTGAGATTTCTCTCTATCAACCACCGGAAAGCGTAATATAATATAAATATTAATATATATATATATATATATATAATATTCATTTAATCCTTAACACAACATGCAATGCTTATGCAGTTAACAGTTTCCAGGCCATATGTTTCTATTAATCATTTATTATGAATTGCAACACAACCATTGCTAATTACATGACATCTTAGTAAGCTAAATAAATATTATTGTGATGAAGTAGTACAATGTGTTGGATTCAATGGAATTTCGATTTTAATTCAATCGTGATCATACAATGTCTGAAATTGTTGGGGTTTTCTTTCAGAAAAGAGGGGAAGACCGGTGGGGTACCGAAAACATGAGCGGCAAGAACGGGAGACCAAAAAGGGTGAATTATAAATAAAATATTAGTAATTTCATTATTATCCATTTATGTCTTATAGTGTTATGAATTATTTATATCAACGTTTCAGACCACAAAAAAGTTACAAATTAAATAAAATGTTTGTATTTTTATTGAAATAAGCAAATTGTCCCCTACCAGTTTCACCGGAGGGGACTTATGGTTTGCGTCTGTCAGTCTTGTCAGTCTGTCTGTCCGTCAGTCCTTCACACTTTTCTGGATCCTGCGATAACTTTTAAAGTTCCTAATATTTTTTCATGAAACTTGCAACATGGATAGATGGCAATATCAGGCCGTCAACTGACTTAAGCGAAAATATTGGAAAAAAATATAGGAATTTTTACATCAAAATATAGGAGGTTTGGGTTTGTTTAGGGTTAAAATATAGCAATTTTATGGCAAAAAGTAATGTTCTAGAGATATGTAGAGAACTTCTTACTTAGTTGTTTTCCGTCAATAATCATTAAATTCATGTTTTACTTAACAAAACAGTCCCTCATCTTCCCACCAAGGCAGATATGCTGATGCAGCAACACACTGGTCATCAATGTGGGCACCTGAATTTCATCAAAGGTGTCCATATAGATATCACAATAGTGTACAACAGCACTCCTGCAAGATGGTGATGCTTTGGAAGAGGAGGGACAGCTTTTTCACACTGTAAATTAAAATATCTTAAGGCAGTATTACTTCTTTTATAGAAAGAGAGGAAATTTTCAAAACAAAATAGTGGAAAAGTAAAAAATATAGAAAAATAGAGGAAAAAAGTAAAAAATATAGGATAATAGGAAATATAGGTTTTGAAAAATGTGTGAACATTCTCCAAAATATAGGAAAATATAGGAATATAGGAATCAGTTGATGGCCTGCTATATGGAAATTTTGCACGTCAATTCATTTTGTTCCTACGTCAAAAATTGTGGTTGCTATGGAAACAAAAAAAAAATTCTGAAAATGATGGAATTTCTGACAATGGTGGAGTCGGTAGGGGACCATATTGCTTGACAATAGCCTTGTTTAAAATTTGAATTGTAACATTTTGGACATGTCCATCCTTCATTCATTACAGTGAAGAAAGACCTGCTGCCACTGGAGGTTTTACAGGCTTACTTGTGTTGTAGCCTAATGTGTTTGGCAGCAATGCCAATTGAAGTGATGCGCACGGCAAGAGACAGTGTTCAACAGCTGTCCTTGTTAGAGCGCTCACAGTGGATACTCAATTGGATTTCTACTCACACACAGTAATATGAAAATCCTTAACTGTGTTGTAATACACAGTATAACATGACAAAATATATTGCATATGAATCACATTATGACAACTGTCTTGTTACTTTTTATTATTTTATTAATGAGTAATATTTCTATTAACTTATGTGGTACTTTAAAAAACTATATAGTTATGCCAATTATTGTCATTCAAGGACATATTTTATCATATTTAATTTTATGCATGTTTATGCAACATGAAAATAAAATCATTCAAATATATTTCTTATTCAAAAGACTATTTACACACCTAAATGGAATAAGATGTGCCTGATATAATCTTGTGTATCTATGTGTTTACACCTAACAGGAATTCTCATTAACATTGGAATTTTCAGGAAACCTGAAAACAAGACAGTCTTCATAATTGAAGGCGTGAAAGTGTGCAAAAGTGCTTGGTTGAAGTGTCTGGGGATTCCACTTAGTACTTACTACGCCTTGTGGACAAAATTTACAGGTTTGATTTCATGGTTGCATATTTACAATAAAATTAAGTATCTTTTAAACCTTAATACAGCTTATTTTAAGTCCTAAATACAGGTTCTTTTAAGTTTGCTTTTTAGACAAGCCAAAAAAATGGAAAACACTTTTTCATAAGAAATGTTCATTATAATTGTGTTTCACAGATGGCACCAAATATTTGGTGGGACTTGGCAAGGTGCTTGGAGCAAAGACTGTGGAAACACAGTATGCATTGTCTTGGCTGAGCAGCTTTTCCAGTCGTTATGCTGACAAGATGCCAGATTCTAACAAGTAAGATATTGTTTTTTTTCGGCGTAGCTGTATATCCCAGCTTTTCACCTTACCTGACCTTACCACGAATGAATACACTTCATTTATTCCATTGGCTGATTTGAGTATACCACCAGAACATTGGAAACATTTCCGCGTGTTTGTAACACTGTTTTACTGTGTGTTCATCATGAAACAATTCTATCTCCAATGAAAAGGCTTGATTGATAGAACAGTTTTACACTCAACTCTTGACATCAATACAGTTTGTGCGTGCACCTTTTATTTTCAGAGGATTGCCAGCGCCAAAATGTTTGTATTTAAAGGCTATGTTCTCATATTTAGTAATTAATTACATATTCCTGTCTGTGAACTAGTATATTTTAGTTCATATACTTCGCGTGTGGCCGGTTGACTAAAATGTTTTAATTTCACTTCCATTTTTCTTTTTTTGTATCTATAGAAATATGATCAGAAATATGTAATAATGTAAAATAAAACGCAAAAACTACGTGTAACATCCCGTACTGCGTGGAATGCAGCTAAGAACTGTACAGACAAGGACATATGCTATCTTTGATTTCAGTCATAAAACTCTTTACCTTTCACCAACCACAATCACCGCCGTATATCTTTTTTTAAAGATATTTCTTGTTATTACTGTAACATATTACTCAATTATGTATATAAATATTTGTTTGAATTCTCTTTGTTATTGATATGTTTCATGTTGTGCATGACCATATCGTATCGTTCCTAGTTGTTTGTTTTAGACTTCATCTTCCCTGCTGCTTAAAAAAAAAGATGTGTACAACATGATGTGTGTGGAAGCAGAGGTGTATGGCGAACATCCGATCAGCCATACACACTTCATGCGGGTGTGGGCCAGGTACATGCCACACATCATCATTCCTAAGGTAAAGTTAAAGTAGTCGTGTGTAGTCTAAACAATTACTCAAATATCAAATAACAAATATCAGATCAAATAAGAATATAATATTTATTTTGACTTAAGCATAACAAGCTTATCGTCATATACAAATACATGAAAATCTTACAGACAACATGTTACAAGCAAAGTACACTCAATTGTTAGTGTAGGCTATAGTTAATCTTAACAAATCATGTGATAATAAACAAATTATTATTTCTTTTTTTTGAAACACGTTATACAATAAATTGATAACTTTCTAAGTGTCGTTTTCTTTCTACCATTTAGGAGTTTAATAAATTTGACCATAGTATTACTAGGTCACTTGTAATAGAATTCTGGAATAAATTTGATTCTTGCTTATAGGTATTGCAGACAGTATAAGTATGAAATGTACCTCATATTCAATATCATTACAGCTTCACATGGGGCATATTCTTTCGTTTCTGACAATATTATGATGTCTGCCAGTTTCAATAAACAAATTATGGGATGAGAGATGCATTTTGGCAATAGTCCTTCTATGTTTTTTGTTTTCAATTAAATATAAATACGGTGACCTTTCGAATATAGGTTTTAATTCTTTATATATAATATCAAAAAAACAAAAATACATCTTAAGTTTGATTTCTGTTATATTCATTTAACTTTGATTTTTTGCAATTTTACAATCTCTTTTTTATTCAGTGCACTGTTTTGCAATTGGAAAGTTGGTTTTCTTTCAAACAATTGTACATTTATTGCAGAGATCCAGATTTTCAGCATGTGATGTGTGCACAAAAATAAAGACTGAAATTGAAAAGGCAACATGCAGGGAGGATAAGAAAAAACTATTCAAATTGAGAGAATTACATTTACAACAGCAGGAGTAATAATATGTTTTTTTCTGTATTCATTTTGATACTTTCATTCTGATTTAACCATCTAATGAATTACATGACAGATTGATGAAATTGTAACTTATGCACCTGATAGGATGGCTTATAGCAGTTGAACTGTACGTCAGTCCATCTGTCCGTCCCAAAACGTTAACATTGGCCATAACTTATGCAATATTGAAGATAGCAACTTAATATTTGGTCTGCATGTGTATCTTATGGAGCTGCACATTTTGAGTGGTGAAACGTCTAGGTCATCCTTAAAGGTCAAAGGTCAAATATATGGCTTCAAAGTGGCAGGCGCAGTAGGGGGCATTGTGTTTCTTTAAAAAAAACAAATCTCTTGCTAAGTGTTTCAATTAACATGAATCAGCTTTCACAAAAATATTTACAGACCTAATGTTCATTAAGATGTATAATTGGATGATAATAAAGTATGTCTTAATAAATTGACATGAAGACTTGATAACAAAGGATAGTTTAAATATATGTTGGACTAGCATTGCAATTCTACATTAAACATTATGTTAATTTTGTTCTTTTAGCCAGGAACGCCAGAAGTACTATAAGCATGCGCAAAAGGCAAAGTTTAGCCCTGCCAGATACCTGTCTATCATTCTGGATGGGATGGATCAGGAGAAGACAAGCCTTCCACATTACCTGAAGGAAGCAAAGGGACTGTCTAACCTCTGGAAGGTGAAAGTTAATCTCATGGGTGCCATTGTCCATGGATATGGTGCCTATGGATGTTTTGACACCTTCCAGTGGGCTCATGGCAGTTCCTTTGCTATCAGTGGTAATCAAAATTCTAAATGTTATTTTAACCTCGTCCATATTCTGTTATTTTGTAACTTAAACTTCCCATAGTGCAAATCTATGTTCTAATCTCCCTCTGGCACATGTTTCTTATACACCTTTGGAACAAAATGTGTTTTACTCCGATTTCCAATCCCTGTGTAAAAAAACAAAAACATAAATAATTAAAAAAAATATAGATAGCTGCAATCGCCATATGAGTGTTCTACATTTATCCAAAACGTATAAAAAAGACATTCCAATGATGATGATCTGAATGAAAATGTGATAAGAATTTCAAGATATTTTTCTTGCATTTCAGTTCTGGTTCATACCCTTCTGCTTATGACCAGTCTCCCTCCTGTTCTCTACCTGCAACTAGACAACTGTCCAGGGCAAAATAAAAACAGGTATTTGATAGAGGTTTACAATCAGAAAATATGAGATACTCAATATGTTCATGAATCTATATATAGAAACTAGTGACCTCAAAATCAATAGGGGTCATCTGCTAGTCATGATCAATGTACCTATGAAGTTTCATGATCCTAGGCACAAGCGTTCTTGAGTTATCGTCTGACAACCACCTGGTGGACGGACAGACCGACAGACCGACCGACAGACCGACCGACAGACCGACATGAGCAAAGCAATATACCCCCTCTTCTTCGAAGGGGGGCATAATAAACAATTTTATTATATGCTTACTTATTGTCTCTGATAAAAAAGAATACAAGTTGTATCAGTAGTTATAATACAACTGCACAGAAATAAATTTAGATGTATGCTACTGGCTAGTTTACTGATTCCGTATTACCATACTAAACAGGTTACTTTTTATGATGTCACATGGAACATCGAAACAATAGTTATACACATGCCCAATAATGACCGCTTAAAATAATTCACTAATAAGGGTCTTTTGTTTAACAGATACATGCTGGGATTCCTGGCTGCCTTGGTGGAATATGGTGTTTTTCAGAAAGTCAAACTTTCATTCCTCATGGTGGGATATACACATGAGGACATTGATCAAATGTTTTCCAGGTACTCAACCATATTACAGCAAAATTTTACAATTGTAGCAGTATTCATATGAAGATAAATATTTTTTTACATAACATTTATCACTCACATTCAAAGGAGATTATCAAATACATTATAATTTCTCTTAATTTCAGATTTTCAACATGGTTGTTGACAAAGGAGGTGAGGACACTTGATGAACTCAGGGGTTTTTTTCACTAAGAAAGTGACGCCGATATTCGGCGTCTTCCCCTACCAGAATTTTTCCCCTCAAAATACAATTTCCCCACCAAAAATATCATTTTTCACCAAATTATAATATTTTCTTTCAAAGAAATGTTTATTTTTTCATTTGAGCATTCAAAGACCTATAGATAAGTCTTTGGAGCATTCGACAATTATCCAATTTGCACCATGTACAACGATCTCGCTCTCTCTCTCCAGACGAACACAAAAAATCTGGGAATCCCAGTTATTCTAAATATAGCTCTTAAATTACGTCATGTAAACTGGGCAACTAATCGTAATAATCATGTGACTATTTTACTGGATACCGGTCTTGCGCGAGAAGGGTGTTTCGTCAATTAATTACCGGAAACCAGTCGAATTTTCATCCGGGCTATGTGCAAGCCAAGATATAAACATGAAAACAGAAAAAAATGTATCACAATTGGCGTTCCTACACAAACAAAATAAAACATTCGGACTCGGAAGATACTGAACGCATTGAGGCATTTTTTAAAAAAGGGTCATCGAAAACCGTTTTAACCCAGCAGGATTCTGAGGTAATCAACATCGAACATTGTGAAAATGAAAGTAGACAATGGGCAGCTGCCGCTCCTTTCCCTTCCAATACTGTAGCAGATCAAGATCGTAAACCCATTCATCATGAAATTGAAATCACAAAATTGACATCGTCCCCCGGCCCCAGTACAGAAATATAGTTGAAAACATTTCCCATTATTAGATCTACACCTGCAACTTGTTTAAGGAACAAAAAGGACAGAGACAAGCCTCTATTGATGAGTTATAGACATTGAAATGAACAGTTTTTATTTTTTCCCCTAAAATGTCTCTTTCGCACTCTTTTTTCCCCTTTCACCCAGCGTCCAGCGTCTTCCCCTTTCTCTAAAAAAAACCCCTGGAACTAATAATTGGCTTTGAAAAATGTTACACACCTGCACCCACAGTAAGTCTTTCTATAGATGCATATGTAATTAAGTATATAATTAAGTTTTGTTGACTAAAGATACAGGTATTTAATTTCATTGTTTTGTTCCTTAGTCTATGCTAGGGGAAATATTTTTGTTTGACCTGTCTGTTTGTTTGTTGGTTTTTTTGTTTGCTTCAGACTCAAACATTGGCCATAACTTTTGCAATACTAGTACTTTGAAGCCACTTGATAGTTGACATGCAAGTGTATTAAATGAACCATACTCAGATTGACCAATACCTTCTTATTAGTACATCTTTATTTGTTCATTATCTGGTTAAAATTTCTCTTTCTGAGAGCCACAAGAATTATTCAAAGTGAAACATAAAAAACATATACCAAGCTTTCATTTTAAGATATTAAAATGGATGATTCCAGGGATCAAGCTCAGTGAGGTATACAACTTTGCTGAGTACCTCGACATGAATCCCATTTGTAACCACAGCAGGCCACATGTTTTCAAAATAATAAACCAGAATGGCAAAGCTGTGATTTACACAAAAAAGTGGTCCACCGATAAGGTAAAATCAACTAATGTAATTAAGAAACCCCTTTAATGATTAAGCTCAATTAGAAAATTTAAGAAAGCAGAAATTTATGAAATAATATTTCCTTTTGTTTTGCAAAAGCATCACATGACATTGGCTTTCATAAAAAATGTGTCATATATAGCAATTACTATTCATATTTATGTCAAAATTTAATGAAGATTACTAAACATGACTTTGCAATACACTCAGTTTGTGACTTTATCTAAAGTTCAAAGAAAATAAAATAATATAAATAATCAACATCGATATCATATTCTTTTTTCAACCACATCTACTGCCTTTTTTTGTAAATAACATTTACAGAAGATAAAATGACTTACAAACATGAAAATTGAATATAAAATTAATCTTAAAAAATCATAACATTTTTAAAAAGTTGCATGAGTAAAATACATATCCCTAATATGTATTACTTGACAGAAAGTTTCATGCAAGGTGGTTTTTACATGTATAAGTGATGATGTGATTAAAAACTTTGATTTTGTGCAACAAAAATTACTAAGTGTTCTGAAATATTAAAGGGATCTTTTCACGCTTTGGTAAATTGACAAAATTGAAAAAAGTTGTTTCAGATTCGCAAATTTTCGTTTTAGTTATGATATTTGTGAGGAAACAGTAATACTGAACATTTACCATGGTCTAATATAGCCATTATATGCATCTTTTGACGATTTTAAAACCTAAAAATTATAAAGCGTTGCAACGCGAAACGATTGAATAATTTGGAGAGTTCTGTTGTTGTCGTTAAATTTTGTGAAACTACGAAGATTGCTTATATAATGTATAAAATACTTCAAAAATATGTACTCGGCGGAATAGCTCAGTAGGCTAAAGCGTTTTTACTTCAGGACTCTGGCAGGACTCCAGGGGTCACTGGTTCGAAACCTGGTCCGGGCAATGTTCTTTTCCTTTTTTTAATTTTATTCTTGATTTTTTACTGGAGCTTTTACGATCCAATGTTTACATTTATCGATATAAAGCATTTAATGAATAAGTTAAAAAATGCCAAAATCTGTGAAAAGGCCCCTTTAACATAAATTGCAAATAGAGCTATTGTGATTGTCAACTTTTGTACTTGGTAATGCTCTATGGATTACATTTTGCCAGGAAATTTAATTTATAAACTGTACAAAGATGTATTTGTACTGAAGTCCTCATAATGAATTAAATATTTAAACATGTCTATTGCAGACTTGGAATGTATGCGAAGGAAACTTCTTGTTGAAGAGTTGCCCGTCAGGACCAGTTTCACAGATTGCCCCATCGTTGGAACGCATTGATGATAAGGTCATCAATGATATGCAGACGTTTGCTTCGTAAGTAGCGTAAGCTATGAGATGATGCCATCTAGACTGAACACTAAGGTTATTTATGTTTCCATTTTTAAAATCAATTCAACAATTAAATGTTCACCCCAGCCATATATCGTTAATTGGCTTAACACACTTCGAAAAGTATGCACTGATATATTTCATGCATTTTAATTCAAATTAGCCTCACACTTAGAGGTAATTTTATTTTTATATGTATTGGTAAACAAGATGTGTTTGTGAAAGACTATGTCCCCCATATACATACATGCCATACGTCCCGATCTCGGCGGGACAGTCCCGCTTTTGGGCCCTTTGTCCTGCCGTCCCGATATGAGACGATTTGTCCCGACATTCGTAAAAAACGATGTAAGGTCTATAGGTTCCCAATAAAATTCGCTATTTAAGCTCTGTTTCGCTAACACTTACCCCCCGCTAATCCCTTTATTGCCCCCAATTTACAATCCGATTCTACTTATCGTGTGTACCAGTGTTGTTTATGACACCTTATCAGCGATTTATCGGCTAATTATTGATTTCATCAGGCATTCACACCATGGTGGTCCTCAAGATAGTGGTCGCTTATTGCTATCGATAGTTGTATTATAATGAAATAAATGTTGAAAATGTGTTTATTTTTGTATTTGTTTGAAACCGTTTACAAAACAATTGTTTTGTAAAATTAACTCTACGTCATTAATGAGTCTTTTACATTCAATGTTTA
This sequence comes from Dreissena polymorpha, assembly GCF_020536995.1. Classification (NCBI taxonomy): domain Eukaryota; kingdom Metazoa; phylum Mollusca; class Bivalvia; order Myida; family Dreissenidae; genus Dreissena; species Dreissena polymorpha. The sequence continues at coordinate 33,922,523 of NC_068369.1, forward strand.
GTTCATAAATAGCGGGATAATCCGAATGTGCAAAATACCAAAATCGCAACAAACAGTCCAATAAGTGATACCCATCCTGTCTAGTGTAATTGGGTGTAATTGTAATAAAAACAACGAGGTGCTATGCATGACAGTTTGACCCTACTCCAATTAGCTAATCAAAGCGCTGAAGGCACTGAAGATGTTCGCTATTGCATAATTTAACACGCAATTCATTTTCGAAAATCAATCGCAAGTTTGAAATGAACACACGCCATTCAACTTTATAAAGTGTGTGTCATAGCGCACGGGTCGAGTTTTGTGTGCACTTTTTATCATCCTTATTATTTCATAGAAATAACTAACACAAAATAAAAACAACATGCTTTTTGGAAGTTCTGAAAGCATAGAAAGTATGATGAAAATGGTAATGATAACTTAATATAAAGAAAATTTGCAGTCACCATATTAAAGGAATATTTTTTTCTTATATCAAATGACTATCTCACCAAGAATATAAATTCATAATGAAAGTTCCGTGTACAAAACTTTTGATTTTTGACACCATATACAAATTCAAAATATACAACAATCTTCGTATCTTGTATATGGAGGAATAAAAGTATATAAACATTGCTGTTTATGCTTTACTTATTACCCGAGCAGTTCACACGGTGTCAACAACGCTAACATAAACATAGGTATAGAGCACTCATGCGCTTTTAGGCGTAGCTGTTTCAGTTTTCATCTTAGTGACTTTTACATAACGCCAACAGACACGCATGAATATTTTCGAATATTTAATAAGCTGATTCGAGATACAACCTCTGAATTTTTGCTACATCACTGCGTATGTGCTCAATTCAAAGGATGTAGCACTGTTCAGTGTAAGGAATTCCGGACTACTCTCTGTATGCTCAAACGACACAAATTGTGGCCCTGTTACAATTACGCGTTACAATCCATCTCGCAGAATTTCACTTTCGCCTCCAAGATGAGAAAACAGTCATTAGCGAAATAGTATAGTGTCACGATAAGAGAAAATCGTTTAATTATCATACCACAATGTTTGCCGTACTTGGTCAGCACGTCTGGAAATCATTCCTTAATGTGTGGATAGGCTGTCATTATTAACAAGTTTGCTATTTTCAATTCAATTTTGTATCAAAAAGCATTGTTCTTAAATGTGGCATTTTCAATTCGCAATGAGATTTGTAATGACCCTCGTCATGTGAAAATGGGTCTTATACCATATGCGCCCATCATATAAATAGCCCACTCAGCTATCACTCCTTCTTGTAAGGAGAAACATAACATATTGAGTGATTTTAAAGCGAACAGCATCGCCTATGGCCTGACTGCGCAAAAGCACATGTTGGGTTTAACAAACGCTTTCCGAAACGCATAAGATCCATTTTCGCATGACGGCGCTATTGACGTGTGATTTAAATGTGTCGAAAGAAAACTGCGTTTAAATCAAATATAAACATACGATATATTTCGATAGTGAAGAAAGATACTCATAACAAGGCATATGAGGACACATATGAAGTGCTCTCCCGTAGTATATTTTTTATTTTTCTCACACTAATGTGTGGTTTGACAATGCTAACACACATTTCATGCGGTGAATATGCAGCTTACAAGTGAAAAACACAACACAATAGTTAAACTTTTGTTTAATTGTATTTAATTATTTAGAAAAGTAAATTGCTAACTTTATTTCAAAGTCAGCGTATACGCCGACTACATTTTTAAAAGACATTTATTGTTATAAATATATTTAATATAATATAATAGGTTGTTTTCGGTTTTAGCGATTAAAAAGCATTTTCGAGGTTGCCTATAGTATGCCTGTAGTAATTCATGAACTCATATCCAACTGTCTATGTATTGAGAACTGTGAATATAAACAAGCTTAACCTTCTACTAACCTTCTGCTATTGCATTCGTATTATTATTATAAATTGTTTGTTATATTCGGGTTAAGCAATTATGAAAAAAAAATGTGTCTATCGTATCGCTGAAGTTATTGTTGACCTATAGATAATATGGGTCTTTGATATAAATAAGCGTCAACTTTTTCCCGAATCTCTCATTTTACGACCTGTACTACGTCATTGAGTTGTATGCGAGAGCGTAACCTATTGCGTTGTTATAACCCGTAAACTTTCCTTTGTTTATCGACAGACGCATCTATTAATAGCCTCATATATCATGAATGCCAAAACAACCGGGAAAAAGAACCACGTGACCAAATAGGATGCAAAACGCAAATACCATGCGACTACGACTTTTATTATGTAAGAAAGCTCCGCAATTCCTTTGAAGTCGGAGCCTTGTGATTGCTATTACCTAAATAATTGACCTCTAACTGAAGTAAGCAAAGGAAACGCAGCACCTAATTGACCCATTCCTTCTATGTGCGAAGGCAGATTGAATTTTACTAATGTATGGTTTGCCTATTATAACACACATTATAATGCGGTAAATATGCGACTAACAAGTAAAAAACACTATAATTAAACTTTTGTTTTGAATTAAGTTATTTAGAAAACAAAATTCCAAACCTTATTTCAAAACAGCAAGATTACATTTTTTAGAGAATATTATTGTTATATTTAAATGTTTTTTTTTAACAGTTTCAGCGATAATGAAACATTTTTTATGTTGTCTATAGTATTCCTGTAATAATTGTTGAACTCGTGGTCAACGTATTATTAATTGAGACCTGTGAATATAAACAAGCGTAACCTTATACTACTGCGTTATTCTCACACGGACTCCCCTTTGTTTATCGCCAGCCTCAGATTTATGAATGAGCTGAGCGAAAATACTACGTCACGCACACGCAGCAGAAAGTGGACTATTTTAATCATTCATAAACAATCTCCTCCGCGACACGTACAATACGATCATTGTTTATTGATTCTTTTCTATAAAACACCGTTCGAAAATATTGAATGTAACACGATATTAATATAATGTTGCCATTTGTGAATACACATAATTGGAGAACTCAAACCTCTTGCATAAATTATACAACTCTTTCTTGCGCGGATACGCAAGCGGGTATTGGGTTAATCATACCTAGTCGTATCGACCTGAATTTCACACTTAGCACTTTAGACGGGCGCTAAAGCGCCCATCTAAAAACCACGAGGTGCTATGCATGACAGTTTGACCCTACTCCAATTTAGCCCCGACAATTAACAAGTAACAAACTGCGCATGGATACATGCTTAAAAAAACATCGCAACAAACAGTAAAAGTGGTACCCATCTTGTCTTGTGTTATTGTAATAAAAACAACGTGTTGTTATTCATGACAGTTTGACACTACCCCAATACAGCGCCTGACAATTCACAATTCAGTTTAATCTGTGTATATAAGAAGAAAACAAAATATGATTATTAACATTAGAGAAAAATAATTCGAGTAAAGCATCCATAGACTTCTTTTGTCCGGTGTAATAACGGTTGAGGCGTTGTTGAGAGTTTAAATGAACACAAAGACGGTTTGCTTCCACCAAAAACCTACCTCTGAAATGTGTACGGCCGAGCATTCCGTGTGTAACTGATGTAACTGTTCGGTAGATAGTTTACTGTAACCCGTACTTTCAGTGTTCTGGATAGCCTCCCCTGCGTTAATGTTTGCCATTGAAATTAATATAATGAGTATTGTAGTCATAATGTTCTAGATTTTGTACTCTAAAAAGATGGATATTATCCTCGTTTTTTTTTCTATATTCTTATTTTATAGAACTGTTATTGTTATGTTTTAGATTCCATGATTCATATCAGATGTTTTATGTCTTGAATAAAAGTATCAAGAATATTTGTTAGTACCATACTGACTACAGTAAAGGTGGAATGATAAATCGTTTTAGGTGTCCCGCTTTTGGGTCAAATGTCCCGACATCTTTTTATGGAATGTCCCGCTTTGGACCTAAAAAAATATGGCATGTATGCCCATATATATTTGACCTTTGACCTTGAACGATGACCTTTAACTTTCACCACTCAAATTGTGAAGCTTCATGAGGTACACTTGCATGCCAAATATCAAGTCGCTATCTTTAATATTACAAAAGTTATGGCCAATGTTAGATTTTGAAGCAAACAAACAAACCAACAAACAAACAAACAAAAACAAACAGACAGGGCAAAAACAATATGACCCCAAATATTTGAAAATGCTAGCTTAAGATTTAATTTATATGGTATATTTCACATTGGAGTTCATTGATTAACATCCAAATTGTGTGTGCATGTCTTTGGTAAAAGCGACCACATTCTTGGTGATATAATGGTATTAAAAATCTCGAAATATAACATATTGACCAATGATGTTTATATATTGCAGTTTCTACAAGGACAATGCCATGGCCAACTACTGGGACAAATATTTCAATGAACTTAAGGAAATAGGTAACTATTTTGTAGACATTTTAAGTTTAAAAAACATACAAGCTCTATTTCCAACAACACAAATATTAAGACAGAGATGTACAGAATGTTATATGAGTATCACATATTTTTTATGCTTTCTGGTGGATTATTGGGAAATATCAGTTAAAACTATTTTAAAAGTTAAAAAAAGGGGGAAAAGCTTTAAATAAAAAGAAAATTTGTTGGATTCGGTGGAATATCTTCATGTATATTAATTCACACATGATCATAGAAAACATAGATTTTTACTCAAACTCGTAAAAAATTACTTTCTATGATCACTCAAATCCAACAAATATCCTCTATTTATTTTATGCTTTGCAGAGGTTTATAGAGTATAAATATCAGTGAAACAGAATTGATATTTAACTGTTTAAAACAGTGAAAAATAACAGTGAAATATATTGATTATGTATCACTGTTTTACTGTAAAATTAAGTCATATTTTAAGGAAATGACGTCATTATTCCTCTGAAATTCTCCAGGTAAACTATTTTATGTAAATAAACGGTAAAAAAAGCATAAAATAAAATAAAAAGAAAATTTGTTGGATACAGAAGAAAATCAATCTAAATTGAGTGATCACAGAAAATGCATGTTTTCTATTATCACTAGTATCCAACTAATATTCTGACCTACCCGGTATACTTATTCTAGCTATCCTAATATTTTCAAGTCATTTTTGCACAAAAAAATATAAAACATTCTTTCATATTTAAAAACACTACATTCTAGGAGCAGGAAAACAAATCTGGCTAATTGCACAATTGAGCCTGAGGTATATATTACTAAGATGCTGAATCTACGAAAATTGACATACCAGTACATGATTGCATAAAGCTACTGGTTAATTAACACCACGTTGATCACTCATCATTGCAAAATAAGTATTTATGCATGTTCTTCCTTCAGAGGACAGTTGGATGGATGAGCCAGTGCACATCCTTGATCTGCTTATGCAGAAAAGGAGGCAAGAGGACACAGCAGCCTCAGATGACTTATCAGACTTGCTGGGAATCGCAAAAATAGACGATCCCATCCCTCCTGTAATAATAGGCAACAAGAAGGCTGCTGCTGCCTCTGCTGCTCCAGCGAAAGAAACGATCAAAGAAGGCTTCTTTGTTTTACTTGACTGGGCGAAATATGCAGATGAGTGGCCCCAGCTTGCCAAAGTCATTAATATTGTATCGCCTGCAGAGGTTGAAATTCACTGGTACAAGGGGGCAAAAACAACAGCCTGGACTCCTGCAAGTAGGAGAATGAAAGGCTGCAAAGGTGGTAAGACTGAACCCTTTGTTGAAACTGTGAACACCAATGTCATCTGGTGCAGAGGGTTCAGTCTTACCCCTTCTGGGCACTTGCCCAAACACATTAAGGATCAGGTAGATGTTTATTTTGACTAGAGCATCTACAAACACTTAATCACACTTCTTATTAAGAAATACAATTTTCTATGATGATTTCTTGTCGAATAACCCACAGCACGAGCGATTTGATAACATGCATCTATACTCCTTACTTCAACAACAAACACTCATAGAAAAATATTAATTAGATTCTAACATGATTCAGATTGATTGGTTCAAGCTTTTGGACATAAACTATAGTTTTCAATACTTTGCCCTTCTAAGTACAAAGTTCACTTTTTAGTGACGTCATTGAATTGTACTAACATATGAAGTTGTTTTCATTCATAAATATTTTGCTCATGACTTAACTTTAATTCTGAACAAACATCGTAGAAACTAAATGACGTCATGTTTATTGATGCTACTGACAAGCTGATATGCTCTTAATGTTTTTTAATTACCGTAAATTTGCGGCCATAAGTCGACCTAAAAACGCTCCCAAAATTGACTTTAAAAGTCAACTCGACTTATGGATGAGGTACTAAATAAAAATTAAAAAAAAACATATTTCTGTGCCGTTTTTTTTTTTAAGTAATAAATCTCCGAAGCGGAGGAATGATGACTGTTTACGGTAAGGCCGACTCGTCTTTTACTTAAATGTCCGCCGATAACAAAATACTGCATGTTTACATTGGTTTTTAATTCATTAATCTTCGTAATAAGTCTAAATAAAACATGTAAAAATAACTTCGAAAATATTAAACATTTGTGACGTACGGTAAAGTGGCGAAATTTATACATATTAATTTGTCTATTGATACATCGTCCGTTATCTGCTAAGAACAGTAGAAAATCGACTGCTGACTCTTGTACCCATTTAAAGTTAATCCGTGTAAATACAAACTGTCAACAGGTGCAGGTGTCTTTATGCCACCAATTATCGCTTCTCGGCCTTTTGACTAAGATCAAAGTGTAAAGTGTAGTGTTGGCATCCTTTTGATCATTTGTCTTTATTGCGTCACGCCTAAAATAGTTATCCGTTAATGATATGCACAACGGTTCTGCTACAAACTACTTCTGACCAATCAAAAATAATTACTCTATTGTTGGATACGCCTTTAACCAATCGCTATTGTTCAACTTCACATGGTATATTTTTTGATTGGATGAAGGTGTGGTTTCCTTGATTTATTCACAACTGTCCCACAATTTATGCATAATCATTTCGTAAATAAATAGATCTTATCTGAGTGAAGAATTGATTATAATAATATTACGCACTCGCCCTGGATTATTAAAAAGTGTAATTGGACATATTAAATACACAATTACTTTCGATAAGCTGCTTAGTATTATTAGATAAGACGTTTTTCCAGAATGCAGAAAATATTCCTCGGGTATCTCGTGATTTACGAATATGTATATAACAGTCGAATAGCGAGCGATGCGAGTGTTGGTAAATTCACGTGTTTCATGCATAATGGCGAAAGCGTTTTTGATTATTTGAGAGCAAGTTACCATTATTTTGACCATATAATGAATTTCTGCGTTCAGGATTTTAACGAATTTTCACATCAATAGCACTAACATTTGAATACAAAAATATCTGCTCATAATATAAACGCTGAAAGTTATTACGTTAAATGGGAAATTAATTTTGATTTGTGAAATATATATTAAGTTCGAAATAATCAATGATATGTTATTATGATTTTGAACAATAAAATATATTTTTGTGATAATAAATAATTGAAACGTTGAATGTTTCGTTTTAAATATATTCTTATTATTAATATCCCAAAAAATGTCAACTGCCAGTGCAAAAGCCCTCAGAACCATGACTAAAACGTCACTTAAACATGTCTGTGATATTGAGGAAATTTACCCCCGACTTATGGCAGAGTCAAGGCAAAAAACCAAGTTTTTCTAGCCACATTATACCCCTCGACTTATGGCCGAGGTAGACTTATGGCCGTGAATGTACGGTACGTTTCATAACAAATAAAAAATAGGATAAACTTTCTTTTTTTCTTTTTAAGGCAATGGCAAACAGCAAGTTTGTTTTACTTAAAATGTTTATTTTTATTTAAACAAACATTATTTACATCCTCAATAAGTATGCATATGTCGAGGCCTTCCTACTCCACACCTTACAAACATAATGTGTTAATAGCAATTAAATACATAATTATTGCAGAATAACCCACACTTGATTTCCGTATATAGAAAACAAGTGGCGTGAAAAAATGCAAAACATAGAAACATTTTTTTGTGGCAATTGGTCATTCGCCTTAAATTAATAAGAGTATCATCTGAAAACATGGATTTCTGTTTTCATAATGATAATTGATTACCGTGGTCACGGACTCTAGATTACACGGATATGAAACGGGACCGTTAGGCCAAATATCTTGTTGTGTCTAAGTCACGTGACCGTGTCGTATCTGTCGATCTTTTATCGAAGCGCCGATGTTATACATTTGATGTACCCACTCACGTATTTTGTTAAATTATAGTTTCATTTCAAGGCCGATTTTGACAAATTATATATCATTAGAAAGCTTACGTAATGTAGTTTTCAGATATATAAATATATATTAAGTTTTTCTTCTGATTTTGGCAGCCCGGCAAGTTATAACTTTAACTTTTGCAAATAACATACCGTTTTGGAGTTTTAGAATCTAGATTTACGGTTGACATGTTCGTACTTTATACCGATTTGTAGCGTTTATATTTGGAGTTCAGTTTTAAAAATAACATCTTGCTTAGGAGAATAGAATTCTGTATACGATAGAAAAAAAAATTGTTTAAAAACGAAAGTAATTAAGGAATGAAGGCGGGAAAATGTAGCGCGCGTTCCTAACGCACTGAACTGATGCTACGGTCTTGGCGATTATGCTTTTGTTTAGATACCGGCCAATGAATTTCCTTTGCCATGATTATTATATTTTTTATGAAATATATTGAAATATTTTGTTCTAGAGACTTATCCATAAAGCTAAGTATTAATGAAGCTTAATAAATTTACGATTTCAGCTCTTGATTATAACACAGAAAGGGTGTTAATTTTATGATGAAACAGCGTATACAAATGTAAAGCGGACCCTCTTGATATTTTTCGGCTTTGCATACTTCAAATATAATGGGTGTCAAAACATTTATCGTTTGTTGTTTATTATCAAAAAGGTAATTATGTAAAATTATATGAAAGGTTATTAACCATAAATTATCAATTAATTAAAATTATTTAAAGATTCTTGAAAATCACTGTCAACTGTCTATGCATGTATATTGAAATATCTTTATAAGTTAACAGAGTTATAAATATATAGAATTCTAAATTAAAACTTTGTATTATTTGTATTCTTCGGAAAGATTATTTAACCCCGTTGTGGTCAAATGAGAATGCTGTTTTTAATTATGTTGTTCCGTACACTACCATACACTCTTTATAGGACTACGAAATGACGGAGTTTTTTTACCGGTACCCGCTAAATACGTTAAATGTTAAGTATTAGATTTTTTAAATGTTTAAAATGTACATGTATAGGTATTAAGCACTTATAATTATTGTGATTTAGCTGGCTGACATCTTTACAGTATTTAGTTTATGGCAATCTGTATGGGCAGATGACTATAAATGTTTTCAATACGCTACATATCTTATAAACGCAAAATTGAGTATTTGGCGTTACATTACTCCAAGAAATGACCACTAATACCACGAGAAGACATGGAGGTATCATAAAAAGTGTAATCTGACCAGACATTGCCACCTGTGGTTAGGGACCAATATACAAGTATAGGTCCCTGCTATGGCGTAAGACACCATAGTGTTATTTAGTATTGGTCGGCACAGTATCTGATCATAACGAGATAATTGGTTTGTGCTGAACACAGGGGCTATAAAACCACAGATCTATCAATAAACAAGATTATTATTAAATAAGTCCTCCGCGAGGGACGTTAAACGGGGGTGCAGTGTATCGGTGCTGTACACCGGGCACTTAAAAGAACCAGGGGCGCCTCTGGAATCGGGGCGCCCTCTGTATCCCGCTCGAACCCCCACTAACACCTCTTGGGGCGGAGAGCACAAAAACCACACACAAACTATAAAGAATTAACATTAATGCCAATAAGGATAATGATAATCTAGAGATAATAGGAATACTGCAAAAACCATTTTGATAAAAGGCAAACCACTACATAATCCATTAAAAAAAAAAAAAAAAAAAAAAAAAAAAGCATCTAGTCACATTAAGGTCTCATTGGCCATCGTGCTATGATGTATAATATGACCTTATTTTCTCCTCTGAAGGGTCACAGGGGCAGGTCGATACATCTGTAGTCAAGAAGACGCTGGACGACCTGTAAATAAATCTCAAATACACCACTAAACAAGATTATTGAGATATCTTTTTTTGAACACCGCGATAAAAATGCTCAAACCATGGACTCTAGATTACACGGATAAGAAACATGGCAACATTCTCAGAATCATCACTGCTATATGTGTAATCACCTAACAATTCGTCTAAAAATAATTTATATATTTGAGTTGAAGACAATGTACTATTGTTTAAGTCTGAATAAACTATCTGTCTGCCTGTCTTAATCCAAGCCGTCATCGTCCCGGTGAAAAAAAATCTGATTTTCAATAGTTGGACATGATGCCATGATGTCAAAATACGAAATGACCCGCGTAACACGGACCGATATTTTCAAGAATCTTTAATAAATTGATAATTTAAGGTAAATAACATTTCAAATAATTATACATAATTACCTTGTTGATAATAAACAGCAAACGATGAATGTTTTTGACACCCATTTTATTTCAAGTATGCATGCAAAGCCGAATAATATCGAGAGGGTCCGCTATATACGCTGTTTCATCATAAATTTTACACCCTTTCTGTGTTATAAACAAGAGCTGAAATCGTTAATTTATTAAGATTCATTTATAATAAGCTTTATTGATATGTTTCGTGAACAAAATACTACAATATATTCCATAAAAAATATAATAAGATGGCAAAAGAAATTCAATGGCCGGTTTCTAAACAAAAGCATAATCGCCAAGACCGTAGCATCAGTTCAGTGCGTTAGGAACGCGCGCTACATTTTCCCGCCTTCATTCCTTAATTACTTTCGTTTTTAAACAAATTTTTTTTCTATTGTATACAGAATTCTATTCTCCTAAGCAAGATGTAATTTTTAAAACTGAACTCCAAATATAAACGCTACAAATTGGTATTAAGTTCGAACATGTCAACCGTAAATCTAGATTCTAAAACTCCAAAACGGAATGATATTTGCAAAAGTTAAAGTTATAACTCGCCGGGCTGTCGAAATCAGAAGAAAAACTTAATATATATTGATATATCTGTTTACTACGTAACGTAAGCTTTCTAATGATATATAATTTGTCAAAATCGGCCGAGAAATGAAACTATAATTTAACAAAAGACGTGAGTGGGTACATCAAAATGTATAACCTCGGAGCTTTGCTGTGCGCTAATCGTAAAAGATCGATAGCCACAACACGTTAAAACGCGCGGTGGTAAAACATAAAATGTGTATTTATTGTGTTTAACTCGCTATAAATCCATTAATAACAACGGGAATATAATAAAAGTTATATTTTTTTGAAAGAGGAATTAATAAGCAACAAGATAACGTATAAACCAATAAAATCGGATGAATAGTTTTTGCATAAGATTGAATTTACTACAGTAAGGGTCAAATACTCGATTCATCTCCTGTCAATATACACTCCGTGCCGTGGTATGCAAGGTTAATAATTGTATGCCTTAACTGGTTAATGAAATTCACTAGCAAAGAAAATTCCTCAATCTTTTAAAGAAAACACTTTGTGTCAAACTTGGATTTATGATAATAGTTTATTTGTTTCACACCAACAAGAGCATAAGAGCAGAGGAAATAAAAGTAATGATAGAAGTGTGATTAAGTGTGTGCATTTCAACCTCTGCATGTGGTGGCAGTGGTGTAGTGGTTATGGTGTCTGTCTTGCATGATAAATAGGGTATATTATGTGAGTGTCCAATAGAGATCAAGTTTATCGTGCAAGCTTCAAGCCAAGCGTTATAATCTTGATCTCTATCCGACCCTCACATAATATTATATTTATCCGATTAATTTGTGGTCGTTTATCGCCCTAAAATCAAAGCAATAGCATTGCTTTCCCAATATTTGCAATGAGCTATTTGTTTACTTTAAACATCATCATTTGTTATGACATCACGTTGTATCATACAGTGTTTTAAAAGTAGAGATCGCAAAAAATCATGCTCAACAAATATCAATAGTTTAGAGCTCAAGTTTATAGTATCAGTAGTTATTCTATCGGTTTTTATGTAGAAATAGGATAAACTTTGTGAAGGTGTGGTCGATCCTACTTCATACCTTACAAACAAGTAGTAATTGAATTCAGAAACTGTTGTGTTTGTATACAGCTACATGGTTTGCAAGTTTATAAACAGAATGCAAGTTTATAAGAAGTGTACAATGTATGCATGTGTACTTAGTAAATCTTTGTAAAAGCACAGAAAATACAAGTACAACATGTAGTAACTATACTTTCTATATAAGACAGGGATCTTAATTATAGTAACATAATATGGAGATTTGTAATACAATCACTGTTTTCTCGTGTAAATGGTAAATACAGATTTGAAAAGAAAATGTGATACCAACACCACAGTGTATAGTTCAAATATTCATTTCAGTGCACATCAATTTAACACAATGACATTTTTTCGTTATGGGTCCATAGCATAAATAATGCAACAACTGACCAATTTGGAAATTCCGAGTCTAGGGAAATGGTGTGCTTTTGAATTTCCCATGCTAGTTGAAAAGTCTTTCCTAGCCCTGGACATGTTGGGATTTTACTATTTTTTTTACAAATAAAAACATATCATTTTATTTCAAGAATAAAATAAAATAATGATGGGGTCAATTCTTCATAAAAAAATTCCAACGAGCACATGTTGGCAAGAACTGTTGGGCAAATTGATGTTGTTCAGAATCATTGAATGTTTTATATAGTTGAAAATGGATTGAAGAGATGAGTTAAGGTTTCCTCATGTTTTTTACAAAAATAACATGATAGATTGTCATTTAAACTTTTCATTTCATATATAATAGAGATTTTGTACCAAAGATTCTGTGTACAATTCTAGTTTGAAGAAATTGTATATATGTATCTCTGGAGTTTTAAAAAACAAAGTTATGTGTAAATTTCTAATCAATATTATTAAATAACAGAGATTTTGTACCCACGATTCTGTGTACAATTCTAGTTTGAAGCCATTGTATATAATGTATCTTTGGAGTTTTTAAAAACAAAGTTATATGTGAACTTCCAATCAATATTTTTATATATTTCAATCTATTTATTTTAACTTGTTGGTTTTTCTATAATTAATGTGTATGTGCTATATATAAATTTATTTTGGTTTTGCTTTAAAACAATCACATGTGTGATTTTTTTAATATACATTCTACTGTCAAGTTCCTGAAATAGATTTTAATATTTTATTGGAATGACTGTAAACGACTGTACATGTTGATAATGTCATATATAATCTATGTATTTTTATTATTTTAAACAGATTTGTCTACCTTACAATATGTTTGTCACATTTACATACTAATCTGCTTAAAATATCTTTTTGGTGAATTTAATAATTAAAGGTCAAATTACGCAGTGCATTAACAGTAATTTTTTTACATTATTAAATTTGAAGTCTTTATCAAACCTGAGTGAGACAAATGTCAATTTTCATACAAAAATTTCATTATTTAAAAACACAATGAATTGTACATCATTGTTAATATTGCAAGACTGTTAATTAATTTTTCTGTTTCTGTGTTATTTTATGTATTATGAAAAAAAATAATTTCATCCTATGAAATTATCGGTTTTCCAGTAATTTTCATCATGAATTATAGAAAATAATGGTTAAAAACATGCTTATAGAATTGTTTAAAATTTGAATTGCTTTCTTTTTTTCATCAATTAAATGCACATAAAATGGAATAAACTGTATTAATGATTGTTGATGAACAAAATGGTCATCTATTACAACCAAAAATAAAAAACTTACTTCGAAGCGTGCATGTTGTTCTTTAAAAAAAAAAATTTTAATAATTAAACCTAATGTACAAGTCTCCATACATGTCAAAAACTTTCCAAATGAAATAAACCAGGGAAAACAATAAAATATGACTTTGAAAATTGAAAATTGTTGTTCTTATTTTTTAAATAACACATCCAGATGTGTTAACAAATTATACAATAACAGCATATCAATTTATGCTCTTTGATGATTTACAGTGAAATATGTGTGACAAAAACTGTATATTTCACTGTTCAAACAGTGAAAAATATCATTATTTCTCACTGTAATTTTTCATTGTTTTTTGTTACCAATCGTCTACAGTAAATGCAAAATTGTGAAATGACGTAGCGTCATATAATTCAGATTCCCGCAGAATTTTCTGATAAACATGGATTTTATAGCAGTAAGTTTGTCAACTTGGTATAAAATACTAAGAAAATGTGTTAGTTTCAATAGACTATCGAATTTTATTAACTCGTGATCATTGAAAGTAAATACTTTCACTTGTTGCTTCGCCAATCACGAAAAGAATAATTTCTATTTCCATGATCTCTTTACCAAAAAACAACAAATATCCTATCTTTATTTCACATAATCATTCAGCATAAATCAATTGCATATTGTTTGTTCAAACATATAGAGCAACTATTGCTAATGGAGCCTGATCCATGCATGTTTAGTGTCGAGCAAAGAAGGTTTGCCCAGACGGTGTATGAGCAAAGGGTGTTTGCCCAGACGGTGTATGAGCAAAGGGGGTATGCCCATGCGGTGTATGAGCAAAGAGGGTTTGCCCAGACGGTGTATGAGCAAAGGGGATTTGCCCATACGGTGCATGAGCAAAGGGGATATGCCCATGTGGTGTATGAGCAAAGAGGGTTTGCCCATACAGTGCATGAGCAAAGGTCCATCTATTTTTAATAGAGAACTCTGTACTCTATGGCTTTAATCTTTGTTTTTATGACTACTGACATTTGCATGGTCAAAACAAAGCAAATGAAGCTGAAACAGTCCATTCTAGAATTAATGTCGTTTTCCAACTTCACATAATAGACTGTTTAATCTATTTTTATTTTTAAAGGTGAAGGGACCTATCTCAATACTTCAATCAAAAGAGGGAAGGGTGAGGGTGGAGAGGGATGTATATAATGGGTGTATGGTCATTTCTTTCAAAAAAGAAAAAAAAAATGGGGGTGGGGTTCTTGGGTGAGATGGTTGGACAGTCATTCAAAAATAAAATAATAAAAATAAGTATTTGTTTTTTTTAACAATGTTTAAAAAAAAGATTTTCTTTTTTTGTGGGAGGGGTGGGGGGTCTGAGGTTTAGCCTGGGATTGGTTTGGGGGGTGTCCATTGTGGTATGTCAGGTAAGTGTTGTTTTGTCAAAGTATGAATAAAGAAGTTATGGCAATTTAAATAAAATTTAAGAATTTGATATTAAGAGTCAATGTCATTCAAACGTCAAGGTCAAATTCAACTTTCCAGGTACAGTACCCTCATGATAGTAAGAAATTATTTTAAGTTTGAAAGCAATAGCCTTAATACTTCAGAAGTAAAATGGATCTTAACACAAAATTTAAGAAAATAATCAAAGTTACTTATAAGTAAAAAAAGGGCCATAATTCCATCAAAATACCTACATGTACCAGAGTTATGCAACTTGTCCCGTACAGTGCCCTTATGATATTTAGTAAGTGTTGCAAGTATGAAAGCAAAAGCTTTGAAACTTTAGGAATAAAGTTGACCTAAAAACAAAATTTAACCAAATGTTCAATTTTTTAAGTATGAAAGGGACCATAATTCTGTAAAAATGCCAGTCATAGTTACATAACATTGCGTGCACAGTCCCCTTATGATAGTTAGTAAGTGTTGCAAGTATGAAAGCAATAGCTTTGATACTTTAGGAATAAAGTGGACCTAAACACAAAACTTAAGACAGTTTCTCACTAATTAGGTGCACACTGCGTCACCGCTGTAAAGACACAATACAAGTCTTATCAAAAGAAATATCAACAACTCAAATTAACCATATTAACATATATCAAGTGTTTCTCACGCTGAATATTGATTTTAAGGATTTTACACGCAAAATGAAACCAGCTTTATATAAATTTCCGTTACTGTCGCCACACTTGAATTATCGAATGAAATAACGTTCATCATATTATAAATTCGGCTATTTTTCAATTACTAAGTTGGACTTTGAAGCAATTATATTCAATATATAAAGTAGTTCTTGTTGTGTGTCATTCTATTGCTTAACATTACACGATTATTTTTTGTCGCTTACGTAAATGTTTTTGCTGAAAATTTGCCGTTAATGCAAAAAATCGTCGCCAATATATAATCAATATCAACTTAAAATATAACCGATTATTTAAAATGGCATGCATAATTTATCAACTGTCTTAATGGCAATTAAAAAAACGACTAGGATTCCTTTTGTTTGTTTTGTAAAGTCAAATTTTAAGTAATATGATTTTCGCGTGTAAAATCGAAAATTTCCGTGACTGGCGAAATATTGATGAACATAAAGAGCAATGGCTAATTTTGCCAATGAAAATTAGCATATAGCTGTAAGCTTTAATATTATTAAATAATAACCCTCATACTTGCAGTTTCAAGTTGTTTTTCTTTCTACTTATGTCATCTTCGTCAATCTCCGATACAAAATATCCGATACCGAAAATCAAAAGCAGAGTTAATATGACGTATTTGATGATGTAATAACTGATGTCATCGAAATCTTTTACGTGGACATTTTATTAGAGTTTCTCAGAAAAATACACTGTTGGAAGTCGAAATAGTTTATGTTCACTGAAGGCAAGAGTTTCTACAATTGTGAGTATACCATTTATATATATTATATTTTAATTGTTGTGTAGTATATCGGATAACATCCGTCTTTTTTGTGAAGAAATATGTTTAAACCATTGTATATGCAAGTTATTTTTTACTACATTTCATCTCAGTGGCTGCAATGATGTTGTTCATTTAATTAAATCTCCGTTATGGTCTGGTAACGGAGATTTTGTAAAATTATATTTAAAAAACAATTATAAAATAACAATTTGCATATACGTACATCTTACATAGTTTGTGCTAAAGACGTCATAGCTAACTTTTCTTTACAATTTTACTGAGTAAGATGTTTCAATTTGCGTGCATTGTGGCAATTTGTGGTTTTCATATGCTTTTAAAAAAACGATGGTACACATAGCTTTTATCAGTACACTTGTCTTCAGTATAAAATGAATATATTCATATAACTGGTGTCAGACGACAATAAATACATCAAGTGAAATTTTGAGATAATTTCTATAACATGCATTATAGTTGTTTTAACTTTTTATTTTAGGCTCCTATAGCGTAACGGATATTTAATTTCGCTAACGGAAATTTTATACTTTCAGCAACAACCATGGGTAAAAGCCGAGCCGAAATTCAAAAAGCATATCGCGAGAGACTGAAAGAGAAAAACAAGGAAGGCTATTTGAAGAGGGAAAGGGAGCGAAAGCGGCGCAATTATGTTTCGTCTCATCAGTTGTCAGAAAGAGACCGAGAAGAAAAAAAAAGAAGAAATCGGGCAATTTAAGAGAGTTTTATGCCAGAAAGCGGGCGGAAAGAGCACGACAGGACAGTAGCCAAACTAGTGGTTATGAAAGTTGGGGAATGGAGGAAGACATCGGATTTAAACAGACCTGTTTACCCTACCGATTACTTCTCAGTAGTATAATGGAGGGCATCTCTCAGTAGTTTTGGGCTGTTGTCAGTAGTTTTAACCTTTTCAATCATTTTGAGCATTAAAACACCATGACTGGGTCACATAATTATTATCAGTTTAACAGTACATAAAGGATTAGATGAATTTACTTTCTTATAATTTAATCTGTTAAGTGATTTTTTTTGCTTTTATTTGTTACAGCCTGTGGCATTTCGATTGGGAAAATTATAGCGTGATAAACGATGAAGTTGGAAAAAAATAGCGCGATAAACGATGAAATTGGGAAACATTAAGCATTATAAATATGATTATAAGTAACAGAATTATAATTGTTTATTATAAAGTGCTGATTCTTTTAATGTCTTCTTACAATGAAGACAATATTTATTTTATATCCATCCACATGCATATTAAATTTGCAATAATCTATAGATTCTTAAATACACCATTTGATCACAAGCTTTTTAAGAGAAGCTATTAATTTAATTCAGTATTTTGTTTTTAAATTAAATATCATAAGGGGAAAACATAAACAAATATTGACAAACACCACACCCTTTTGTGTTTTTGTTGTGTTAATGATGTATTAAATTGAGTTATAATAATATATTTTATTTGTTTACCTTTCAATATCTTGCACTTGACAACCTCATGCAGTTCAATGCTATTTCATTCAACTGTACAGCGCAACAAACATAATAAAGCAGAATATGCATATGAATCTGAGTATACACAGATCCATCCACTAACATAAAAATCAAATCATGTTTGTCTCTTTCCATTTTCGAACGATACTCATCTTATTATAATAAATGCTTTAACTTTGTGAGTAGACTAAACTCCAATATTCCAACACTCATTTCCGTGACGCACATTCACTGTGCAGATTTCTGATAAATATGTGTTGCTGTTTTTTTAATATCTTAAATATAGTATTTTGCGTTAATTGACACAGGCATTACATAATTCCCTAATGACCATAATGATATCCGTTGTTAATTTTAATGGTATTTATTATTTTCGCCGTTAATTGCAATTTTTCGTCGTCTTGCCGCAATCTTGGACGTGTGTAAAAACAGGCGTGCTCAATCCCGATACATCTACTATGGTCGGTATTCTCCGCAATAGAGAGAGATGTGTATACTGGATAGCAACGTAAAATCGTATATATTCCGCTAAATTTGAGAACCACCGTAAGTCAGTTGTCATTCGGTGACGACTCGACAATCTCGATCAGCACTCGTGCCCCGCGAGGCTTGAATTTTAACGTTTCTTGAATTACTACGCAAGCGCCAAAATGATTATGATTGATAAATTACCCGCAAAGACCGAAAATATGCGAAAGTACGATTAAAAACTGAAATTTGACCATTTTGATCGATGGATCCGTAGTTTTTCAGTACAAATCCGTAGTGCGTAGTTTAGCCAAATAATCCGTAGTAACTACGGCGAATCCCTAGAAGTAAACAGGTCTGGATAAGAAACAAGCGACGAACATTACACTAGAAATGGAGGAAATGGAACTGATCGCGGAAGATTACTAGTTCGATTGGATTTTAACAAGATCAACAGAGGAAGGCAAAAGGCAGCACCGAAACGGTCGAAACGAGATAGATCAGCTGCAGTATCCCGAGTAAGAATCCTTGAACAAGAAAGAGACAAGCTTAAAACGAAGTTAAAAAGTACACAAAGAGCGATGCAGAGAGTCAGAAAGAGTACTGAGAGTACTTAGTATGTATCAAGTGTGGAATTGACACCAAGTAAACAGACAGAACGAGACATGGAGGCCGCAAATCTGACTGCTGAACAGAAGGCAAAACTCGGGCGTTCCATTCTGCTAAGTAATGTATTAGTAAGTGAAATTAAGACGTCAAAAAAGAACACACCGAGAGATAAGAGAGCAGCAATTTACAATATAGTAGCTGGGAGAATAGCCAAGAAGTACAGAACAATTAAATACTTGTCTATGAAAACCGGACTTGGGCGAAATCAACTAGGAAGAGTCAATAGCATCAGATTGGAATTAAGAAGTGCCTTAGTAAGCTTGAAAAGAATCGTGAACAGGTAATTAACTTCCTGAAGCATGAAGACAACAGTCGCACCCAGCCAGGTAAAAGTGACGCAAAGAAGACTGCAACAGGATGTAAGCAACAGTTACACTTATTGATATTATTTTGCATTTGAAGTTTGTGTGATAGTTTAAGTGACTATATATTATCTCACAGGCTCAGGTCTGGTTTTATGCTGTTTTGCACATATAATTTTTTTCTTTGCTTTTAAGTGGGAGAGGGTTCAATAAGTTGGGACAAAAGACAAAAAAATTATGAAAATACATTTAATAGTGGACCCTAATAACCATAGCCCTGATACTCTCAGTAAGACTACCCAAAGGAAGAACCACTGGTATTCCTTACACTATGCTTCTATTACACTGGTCAACTGATTAAACAAAAATCTGCACAGCAATAGTTAGTAGAACAAAACTGCAAGAGTGAACATTTGATAATTAAAATACACTCAAATAGGTTGCTTGTTCTGTTGTGAATTAGTGTAAGCCAGAAAGGTTTTGCATAAGAATTGAACCGTAATTATAGACTAGTATAAAACTTGATTTGTTAATTTAAATACTAATACAATACAAACTGAATATTTCTCAAATAACATCTTAATGTAATATGTAGAGCCGATGATGTTGCCTACAATTTAATATCTCAGTATCTAATGCATGATCATCATCATCACCATTGCCATCATCATCATCATCATCATCATCATCATCATCATCATCATCATCCTCATATCATCAGTATTAACATCATCATCTTGCACATGAGGACAATAAACACGAAGACAATGATTATATTATTTTTGTATCAAAAATCTAAATAATTTAATAATATTCTATAATGTGTTTGTAAGCTCATTCAAACATAATACACAATAACCCTTCTCATCTGTATTTAAATACAACATCGATCAGCAAAATTTCCATACTTAGAAACTTATTACAATAAATGTATCCCGGAAAAAGCAACTTTTTGATAAAACCACTAATCTGCTGGTACATATAAACATGACCCATTTATAATCCTTTCAAAATCACACACCGTATCAACCGTTATATTTTTAAAGTAAGCTATCATGTGTTGATTGAATGGACCAGCGTTGTTTGTACCGGGGTGATTAGTGTGTTTTTCTGAACTTTAGCTTTTCAGGGATAGATCTATTAGGGTCATACAACTTTTAGACTTGCCAATTTGAAGGCCATGAACATGTATACCTGACCTGACAAAATGTATCCTTATACAATTGACATGTGTTGTAAACCATATGACAATTATCCCTTTGTGTTACATGTATGTACTTTGGGGAACATTGTATGTTTATGTAATAAACATGCTGAAACCAATTTGTGTCTAATATTATCGGTCTACTCTAAATTAAAATGGACCAACTCCAAAAAAACATATTTTGGTAATAGTATTTATTTCATACAATCTTGGTAGAAATATTTTTATATACATGTGTATCCTTGATTATGAATCTGAAAGTTTCAATATGTCATCAATCCGAAAGCATGAATAAATGGTTTTCTGTAAAATCAGAGTGTTGAGCATTTGTTTCCATCTTTAAACTCGCTATGATGATATGACATAAGTGGTTGCGTTTTAACTTTCAGATATATATGCTTGATCTGATAAAATTGTTTATTGTGAAGTAAAGATGGACGATGGGTCAATTCACTTAACAGGGTCCTTAATCCAGGGTTCGCCAAAACCGTCGGTCCGCCGGTCCTGACCGGCAAATTTTTCTAAGGACCGACAAGTGATTTAAGATAACCGGTCCGACTGACCGACACAATCAAATGAAAAATGGTTTCAAAAAGATCACTCAAAGTGTATAATATGTTATTGGATTAATAGAAGGTAAATGCTTTTTGTTCAACTTCTGTCAAAATCCTTTTTTTCTTACCTTTATTTTGATGTTTAAAGTTGGATTAGAATTGACTAACACATGCGAGTTCAAATCAACGGTCTTTGTTAAAAAAAGCAACCGAGTGCGTCCGCCATTTTATTTGTTCCATTCAATTTCTCCACAACAAAAACCGCATGAAAACTTGTTCAACAGGCATTTGTGAGCATTTCTGTTAAATAATTTCATTATTATATTGTTCTTGAAAGGATATATTTTAATTTACACACCAACAATTTCTGAAATAAAAATTAGATTTTTCACCCGATGTACTATATTTCGGATATTTTAAAATTCGGACATAGGGATATTTATGTTTTGATTTGTTGTTGATAGTTTGTAGCAATATGTTTTGTGTTATTTCAGACAACAAGAATGGATGGTGGTAATTATCATAGGCCTTTCTATCAAGCAATAGGTGTGAAAGACATTCATTTAATTGAACCTGGAAATCAACCATCTCAGCTAAGAGAAAATATTTTAACAATAGGTGTTGTTTTAGAACTTGTGAAATCGGCTAATAAACAGAAATTGAAGTCATCCAAAGAAGTGTGAATGGGTGTGTGCAATTAAGTCAAACTTGATTGGATGTCACCCTAACTTTTAAAGAACACAGATTTGTAGAGCTGTGCAGGCTATAAAACAGTTTGACAAAAAGAAGTCTAAAAAGAATACCTTTGGTTTATATGTGGTTTATTATTAATATAATACTTGTTTAGTTATATCGACTTTGGACATGTTTTTATTGTATTTTAATGTGATCAAAACCAATAAACATCAAAAAGGTACTCTCTTTTGTTGTGTTTTGCTGTTATAGTTTAGTCGGACAGTGGGACTGACAGAAACTGATTCGGACTGACACAAATTTTAAGTCTGTCAGTCCGAATGACTGACAGATTTTTCAAGTTTTGGCGAACCCTGTCAATCTGTCAAATCCACGGCCGAAATTCTGTCGCATTCCCCCTCCCCCCTGAAAAGTATACTTTTCTCCCCTTTTTGGGGGAAAAATTCCCCCTAACAGGCTAAAAAAAAATTTTTTTTTATAGATAGATGTGTCGCATGATTATTATATATCATTTCTATTTTAATTTAATCTTGCCAAACATACTAAATTATGAAAAAAGCAATGAATATAGTGCAAACATTTACAAATGTATTAATTAGAGAGCAGAGCTCCAGATAAGGGTCGTATTTTCGTAATTACGAATTATTTTCAAGTCCGTTACGCATTTATTTTAAAATCTTGTCGTACCATTAAGAATTGCAAAATCAAGTAACGAATATTATTTTTACATCGGTTGGTATCGATTTTTATTGAGTTATTTTCGCGTATTAAATATCTTTTCGGTGCTTATTTAAAATGGTTATCGGGTTTGTTTAACAAAGCGCATATTTTCCAATAAAAGCGGCGTGTACAGTCTATCGGTCAAAAAACAATGGCGGCGCCCAGAGAGCGTCCTAAAACACTGCAAAGCGTGCAAAAACACGCTATTAACATATTGTACGCAAAGTGAGCCGATGTTGAATGTTAAGAAAGACATTATACAAAAAATCTTATACGATGTTGTATGTTCAGTTGCCGAAACAGTCGGAAAAGCTTAAAAAACACGACACGATAGGTCCAAACTTAATCAAAACAACATTGAACGAGTGGAAGGGACAATTCCTGTGGCCAATCGTTGAAAAGATTGAAGTGGAGACCCATTTTAATTGTGAAATATGTAAAAATTGATCGAAACCTTGCAATCTAAGCACAGTTTGGGCATATGAAGGTATTTGAAAAATAAAATTGTATGATACTGAATAGACACTGTTGAATTCATTTAAATTAAGTTGCTAGTATGTTTATTTTGATTTTTTGCATGAAAATAACCATTATTATTTATTTTTAGGTCATTTAGAAAAGTTAAGAATTATTTTCCAAAACTTGGTACATGTAGTAACTTTAAGAATAAAATTTCAGAGTAAATACATGTACTTTTTTTTGAAAATCTGGTAGTAACATTAAGAATTTCACAAAACCTTATCTGGATCTTTGAGAGAGTAAGTAAAAAATCCCCCAAAAAGGGAAACGCAGTGAAAATTCCCCCTGCTATGGGTAACGACCTGTTTCCCCTAAAATGGATTGAGGGCCCTGAACTTTACAGTCATATCAGATACATTACACTCCACGCGTTTTCCCCAATTTCCCTCCATACTTCGCGGGGATTGACCTGGAGGGAGATTAAGAAAATCCTGCTATACGCGCTGTTTGCATGATTTTGGACACGGTGGTTAATGATCGGCAAAACTGATAAGCCGACACGGTGGCCCTCGGCGTTGGCAACGCGGGGGAAACTCCGCGTTTTACGAGATAACGATTAATTTCATTTTGTTTGACTTCTTGATTTTCAAATAAAATTACATTTATTACAAGTACATACATGTACATGTAGTATAATATTTACAATTAAAAAAAAAAAAACCAAGATAGATCGATCCCGACGTGGTTGTAGAAGTAGTTGTTGTTGTATAGAAAACTCGTTGATTTACGACACACAAAACTTCTTCTTTTTACTAATACTTGCCAATTTATATAAACACAGTTTGCATCAGTTTTTATTTTGATAATTTAATCCAAAGTTTTCATGTAAGCAGGTGTTTATTCTATACTGAACATGTAAACAAATGACCAAGGACCCTAAAAGTCTAGCAGTCTACACAATAGGTCAGTAGACCCCCCTCCCCAAGCTTTGCGTTTTTTCATAACGTCAAACACTTAATTCATTTGCCCAGATGTCTTCTTTAATCAGTTTACAGTACAATTACTGTTAAAATAATTACTCTTCTAAAATACCGTAACGATAAAGATTCTGCGTGCTCGATTTGAAATTATTTTGGAGGAAATATCAACTCGCTAGCAGAAAAAAAAACGCGGAGGGAGCGCGTTTTTGGGGGAAAACGCGTGGAGTGCAGGGAATACCCTACGGGCGACTATGAGCAATAATTTCGCTCTTACGCCCATGATTTCGCCCTACGAGCCCAGAAAAGCGAAGATAAAGTCGCCCTATTTTTTGAGTAAACAAGACCAGAAAAGCGAAAATCAAACCGCCCGATTATTTTTGCTAAGGCGTGCTACCGCCCGCAGGCGATAAGCAAGTTTATTGTTTGTTGTTTATCTAACGGTGACACAATTTACCCCTCGCACGGATCGTTAATTGACCGTGACAAAGCAGTCCCATTAATATTGGTTGCTATAATAACACACTCGTGCCTCTTCGCGCGTGCCGCAAGTTGTCTACTGATTACGTGATAATTGATTTACCATCCGATAATTGCAGGTTTTTGGCAGACAGCACGGTTAAAGAAAGTCGGCAAAAATAATTCAAGAAAAACAAACTTGATCAAAGGTCTATAAATTGCGTAGATCCACTATAAAGTCCAGCGAGTTTTGTCAGTTTGTTAATCCACCGAAAATTACGAGTAACACCCATCTTATATAAACTGGAATCACAGTTCATTTTTTATACTATAAGTCATAATACTACACATAATTATTGAGAAAACACATTTCCTCGATTAGATATAAATTATCAGAGTATAATTAAATTGCTATGTCATGACCATCAACATTGCAAATGGCGGACGAATTGTAACATTACACCCGCGTTTAATTCAAAGCTGGCGATTCACATTACAAGTAATGGTGATTCAATAATGGAGAAAGCATTAACTGGATTTAACAAACATTTGATAAGGTTTGTTAAACCAGATAGCAACAAGGAAAATTTAGATTATTAAAGTTAACAGGTAAGACATTCTTAAGTGAACATATTTCGGACATGTAAAGTATTCGGATAAACAGTAATAGATATACATGTACTAGATGTTCCATGCATTAAGATTGTGTTTTGTTACAAAAGCAGTCATAGGGATGGTGGTAATATAATGATGATAAATATGTGATGCAAAGGTGCTACCTGTACAAATTATTAAATACTTAAATGTGTTAAATGACTTAAATGTGTTATGATGAAGAAGATTTTAGTGAGAATTTATTGTTTTTACAAATAAACATAGTATAATGATAGAAATAATAAAAGTTATAAAATAAACACGCTTTGTTTTTGATATTGTTTGCACAAACGTCTCCCTGATTTTCCAAACTTCTCCCTGTTTCAGAACAAAGGAGAAGTCACTTCTCCCTATTTTTTAAGGCCTAGGGTAGTCCCTGGAGTGTACTGTAGTTATTACAAATTGTCCTATAAATATATATATTGCTCCGGATTCATACAGTACAGCCAAAGCGGCACTCAGGGCTTTTTTTCCTGACTTTGTGAAGCTGCCCTGGCACCCTCACTTTGTGAAAAAATGAGTCGTGAACTTTTCAAAATTGTGAAAAAAATGAGTCGTGAACTTTTCAAAATTGTGAAAATTGAGTCGCGAACTATTCAAAATTGTGAAAAATCGAGTCGCGAACTTCTTAAAATTGTGAAAAACCGAGCCGTGAAATTGTTGAAATTGTGAAAAACGGCCAATTTTGTAAAAATTCACGGCCCTGTTAGGTTTGTGAATTGTCCCTATCAAAATTGTGAAATGTCCTTCCAGGGCCACTCGCAAAGAAGGAAAAAAAGCCCTGGGCACAAACATAATCGGCGGCTACGCCACGGCCAGATTATTAGTCCGCAGCGGCCGAATCGTGTGTTCACGGGGCGTATCGCCGTGGCACTCGGCATCGATCCGCGGAACGACGGCGAATCTGTAATAACCTCGCGTACTTTCGCGGAGTAAATCCGTCGCATGCGTACGCGGCGGATCGAGTGAAAAGATATCCACCTACATGTACATACATGTATGTGTAGCGTAGAATTAATTACGCGCAACTGTTTGTTTCGTTCGATTATCATTATTAAATTTGTAATCCGAAACACACTTCCGAATTTTAATGCTAACGCGTCCTTTGGCAAATTCTAGCATCAAATAAAAAGTGCTAAAATATCCTTTGTTTCATAAAAAGCGCGCGAAAATTATGCAGACATGTAGAACGTCGTTTGGAAAGTTTGGGTGTGTTTTGTGTTGTATAAATACATGAACATTACGCCAGGCGTAAATCGCGAGTTCAATGGAGAAAAAAAAACGCCCCGATTAGACGTTATTTCATCATCTCTATAAATAGTAACAAATGCCAAAATGTATTTGATACTTAAGGAAATATCGTAAATATTTACCAGCATTTGCTTTAAAACTGGAATATACGGGATTATCAGGTAATTAGTAGCGATATTAACTGTATAATATGAACAAAATAAAACGTGTTTATATACGCATATTCAAACAATAGTTATAATAAGCTGATAATTAACAAAACTACAAATACGTCGTCACCGTCTTGATTATTGATGTGGCTTCAAACTGCTAATTTTCTCAGCTAAAATATAATAGCGGAATCAACATGCAATTAATTTATAAATCCACCATCCATGATTTTAATTATTATAATTGTTCTTTCAAAATTTGTTAACTACATGTAACTAATAATTTTAAAAAGATTTTTTATTTCATGATGCGCATCGACTCGGCATCATGTCACGGATCACGGCATGCCTCGGCGGACAGATGCGAAGTTTTGCAGCGAAATGCGACTTGCCGCCGCATACTGACGCGGCTTCAACGACTGACACGGCATCGACTCGTTTCGACTTGCCGCCGCGGATCGCGAAATACGTTTGTTCCGCTTTGGCTGTACTGTACAAAGATTGCTAATTTGACCAGAAAACACTAGTTGGACTGCCACTATCATGCTGACAAGCAAAACTTAGAAAGGCACACACATGTTATCTGCAACATAACACGTTGTTTAAATTGCAATTATCTTAAGGATGTTTCTTATTGATTGTTAATATTTGTATGACAAGGAAGTTTTGCCTAACTGCTCCAGATGTATTTTTTTGTTGTTAAAAAAGATCAACCAAATAGAAATGTAAGCAAATACATTGTGGGTAAATGACATGTGTTAACTTACACAAATTAGTTCTATGCACTGCAATTTAGTTTACCTTCTAGCACTTTAGCAATATATCAGAGGAAGATAAACGCTGCAATTTGAAAAACTCTGATATCAATGAGAACAGCTAATGAACGCAAAATCAAATGCATACATCACTGTAAAAACTTATAATTTAGTTGTATTATGCAGCAAAAATATTCAGTTGTTTTACACAGCGAACACATTCACTTGATTTAGTTGTTTTACAACAAAGTAAGCATACTAGTATTACACATGAGCAATTCGAGTGGAAGCCTATGTTACTATTTTGTATACCAGACTATTAGTATATTTAATATTCTAGTCTGATCGGGATATCGATTAATCATCATGGCATATTCAAATTATTCAGTTATTTGTTACAACATTTTACCATTGGAAATGGTAGTGATATATGTTAGCAACACAAGTCCAAGGGAGACCACTCAAAATTAAAAATTGTACCAAACTTTTACAAAAAATGGTACTTGAAATGACAGGCAACACACATTTGACAGCAGACAATGACAGATCACAATAGCATATAACTAAGAACTTTACTTTAAGTTGAGCGTGCATTACATGTATGTGATTGGGCTGCATGCCACTGAGGCTGTGACGGTTATTGAAATATATGTAATCTTACCTGACCCGACTTTGCGGCTTGTAATTCTTGACTTGACAACTTTTCCAACTTGACAACTTTTCCAGGCATAGTCACTTCCACTTAAACAGTAGGTTGGTCAGCACAGGGTCAAGTGTTTGGCTTGAGTTACATGCAGTCCCACTGCTCACTTTACGACTGTTTCATCTACAATCACTTTCACCTCAACAGGAGGGAGGTTAGGACATGTCAAGTGTCTAGCTAGAATAATATTTCTGTAGCTTACTAGACAACTATTCCAACACAATCACTTCCACCTAGACAGTTTGGATGCCAGTACATGTCCAGTGTCTGACTCAATTTTCTGCTGCTCACTAAATAACTATCCCAACCACTATCACTTCCACCTAAACAGGAGGGGGCCAGTATAGTGTCAAGTGTTTGGCTTGAGTAACATTTCTGCTGGTCACTATATAACTGTTCCAACAACAGTAACTTCCGCCTGGACTGCAGGGAGGTCCGTGAATGTCCAGAGCCTGGCTCAAGCTCTATTGCTCTTGCCTACTAAAATGCTTGAGTCTCTTGCTTGCCAAAGTGTCCTCTGTACATCAACTGTGTATTAAAAACAGAAAAATAACTAGCTTATTAATTATTTCCCAAAAAGATAAACAAAACTCTGTGAATACAAATTATTAATGCGTTAAAACCTGTTCAGCCATCAAACACACTATCAGATTCTCAAATTAAGTGTGAAAAACATCTTATTGAAATCAACTTACCAACTTTGGTACCTGACTTTTTTAGGGGGGAGGGTGCAGAAAGAGTGTTTTATTCATAACCCTTTATATATTTCAATGTTAAAGGCTAATTATATTTTATTATAAATCTGACACAAGCGCTGTTTGTATAACACACATGCCCCCCATATGGGCTGTCAGTTGTAGTGGCAGCCATTGTGTGAATACGTTTTTTGTCACTGTGACCTTGACCTTTTGTAAGATATCATCCGGAAACCATTGTACTATTTTGAGTCACTGTGTACTTGACCTTTGACCTAGTGACCTGAAAATCAATAGGGGTCATCTGCCAGTCATGATCAATGTATCTATGAAGTTTCATGATCCTAGGCGTATGAGCATTGTTGAGTTATCATCCGGAAAACATTTTACTATTTCAAGTCACTGTGACCTTGACCTTTGACCTTGTGACCTAACAAGAGCTGTCAGAGGACTATTTGAGAGCTTGACAGTATAACGTAAGCCATCATGGGGAAATTGTTTATATTCAATAATTTATTAGACGATCTTTCAAAAATAAAAAAAGGAAAAAAAAAAATTAGGGGGGGTAGAGGGGTGAGAGGGGGGGTATAATGTGGGGTGTGGTAATTTATTAGAAGTTTAAAAAAAAATGTTGGGGGTGGGGGGTAGGGGGGGGTGAGAGGGGGGTATAATGTGATGTGGGGTGTGATGATTTATGAGATGTTTACAAAAAAAGTATTTTTTTTTTTGGGGGGTGGGGGGGGGGGGTAGGGGGGGTGGGGGTGAGAGGAGGGTATGTGGGGTGGGGTTATTTATTAAATGATGTTTAAAAAAAAATTGGGGGGTGAGGTTGGGGAGGGGGGGGGGAATATAGGTTGGGGTGATGTTTGTAAACAAGTATGCAAAATATAAAAGCAATATGTCAAGGGACAATGAAAAAAATAACCAATGATCTCACACTGACATGAACAAATATCCTCTATTTATTAAACATGAAATTTAAACTTATTGCATTTGTTTCCCCTGTATATAAGAAAGATATAATAGTGTATTACCTCCCCTGTCCTGCTTATATTTATATTAATCAACAAAATTAAACATTAACACAATATTTAATCTACAAAATATACAAAAAAATCTCATATTCTGATAATTTTTTTACTGACACACTTTATTTTACTCAAATGATGATGTTTCATTGGACTGATAATTATAGATTTAGGATTACAGACCAGTTGCTTCAGTTATATTGTTCAGAGTTTGCACTGTTTGCCGCGTATGCGTTCTTGAGTTATCATCCAAAAACCATTTTACCATTTCGAGTCACCGTGACCTTGACCTTTGACCTAGTGACCTCAAAATCAATAGGGGTCATCTGTGAATCATGATCAATGTTCCTATTAAGTTTCATGATCCTATCGCCCCATTGGTGCAAAAAGGTACCATATGACATTTTGATCAAAAATGACATTTTAGTATATTTCATTATGACTTTGTATAATCTACGTTCTGTAAAAATATCTAAGCTGTAGCTTGTAAGGTTCCAAAGATATAGGACAATGTAAAAAGGTACCAAGTGAAATTTGCAACATTTGTTTGTGCAAAAAGGTACCATATGACACATGGTACCTTGTTGCACCAGCAGTGTGTGGGAAATTTAGATAAATATCAGTGCAAAAAGGAACCATATGACACATGGTGCCTTTTTACAGACAAGAAATGAATGTGTTCACATTTGTTTAAAAATATAAATGTGTTTAGTTGGTACCTTTTAGCACAACTATGAATACACTAGCCAGACGCAGGTAACAATCATTTGGTTTATGTTGTTCCTTTTGCCTCAACAATGAATACTCTCTCCAGACAGTGATAACACTATGAAACTATCCTGTTAACCTAAGATGTCTTGAAATAAGCAGATGATAATTATGAGGGTGAAGTATTTGCACCTTCATTTGCTAATTTTTAGAGTGAAGAGAGCAGAGACATACTGAGATTTCATACATATGACTTTGTACTGTGATGTTATTTATAGAAGGAGATGGAAAATAATAAAACTGTAAGTAAATTGTATTGCAAATTTAAATTCATTTACCAGTTAGTTATGAAAACAATGAAAACTTAATAATTAATATAATGCTTGCATCCTTTTTGAAAGAGTTGATTTCTTTATTATAAAATTATCATGGATGGTAGTAATTTATTTCTGGGAGCAGTCAGGAGAAGAACATACTTTATAATATATTATGTACTAACATTCTAAAAGGTAGCTTTAAACTGCACAGTTTTTACAGAAATAAGTTTTAATTTTATTTAAAAAGTATTATCAATATATTCACTATATGGTGGTATTTGCTTCACAGAAAGAAGACGGGGTTTGGTCCGATGAAGTTTATCATACATTTACACAAGAGGAACTGTTTGGACCTATGATAGCAACCCAAACAAAAGGCAATGATTCCGACACTACAGTTCCCACAGATATTCAATTAGCTGATCTAGGAAACTTATCAAAGTGATAGTGAATCAGATCGTGATGGTAGTGCTGATGGTGAAAATTATGATCCTAACAAAGATGAAATCAATTAAACTGATTCAGAATTCAATGTAAAGAAGCTGAAGACAAAAAAGAGACTTGTGCAAATGAACAAGCAAAGAGAAACTTCATTGAAAAAGAAAACCAAGAAAATTCGAAAGAAAAATAACATGAGGAGAGTAAGTCAAAGTGTACTTGCCAAGAAAGATACAATAATATTGTTGAAAAATATACGAAAGGTAGCAAGTGTAGCGTAAAGTACCAAACCTGAAAACCATTAGCCACAAATTTCTACTTTCAGGCCATTCCCAAATGGAATGCGATTCAGTCCATTCAACTATTGAATGTTCCAAAAAAGTAACGCCAGTGTATGTCCCATCCCAATGGTGTACTTTAATTTCTCTAGTAAGAAACTCACAGCCATATGTAACTATACCAATGAAATACAATTATGTCATGGACTTCAAAGACTTTGTAAAGAAAAATTGTACAAACCTGAAAACATCAGTCACTGTACAAAGAATAGACTGGCTTAAGGTCAAGTGGATACAAGTGCGAAGGGACAATAAAAGATAAGTATTTGTGAACTACAGCTTTGACGACAACCAATTTCAGGAATTTCAAGTACAGAAAACAACAAGATAACAGAAAGGCTATCAGAACACTTGGTCAACTTGTGAGTCTGATTTAAAGCGTTGTTACGACACAAAACTGCCAATATCGATTCAAAAGAAAAATGACCTTGATAATTTACGCTGAAAGAAATCATTCCTGAGGAGTTTCATTCTTATTACGAGTCCTTACCGACGATCAGCACGAAAAAGGATTTTGTACCTTTATAATGGAGTCAGATGATTATGATACTGATATTGAGTGAAGAATGTTGACAATGTGGATATTATGGGTTCTCTGCATTTTTGTCAGAAACTGACATTTGTAAGATACATTTTCAATAATACTATTGTGTTTTAACCTTAACATTACTTTAATTGTTTACCTTAACAGATGTGTCACATCTTTATAAACTTTTATTCTTAACTTTTGTTAATAAAGTATAATCATCATTTCACTTTCCAGTTTTGCGTGGTGCAAAAAGGTACCATATGTCATAGTTGGTACCTTATTGTGCCTTTTTAGAATACAACACACATAAATAGTTCGTGCAAAAAGGATCCAAGTGTGCATATGGTACCTTTTGCATGTTGTTTACCTAAATATTGAATTATGCAAAAAGGAACCATATGACATCATTTATCAATTATTGCTTATTGATAACTGACACATGTTCAATTTTTGCAAGCATGAAGGTTGTATTTATATCTAACCATATGCACAATTACAGTCCTGAGTTGTCTATAGTTAATTTGATATAGACTTTCAAATCTTTAAACCTGATTTCTCAAAACTATGAAAATGTCACTTGGTACCTTTTTGTACCAATGGGGCGATTTTATATATGAAATATATACAATAATTATTATATACAATATATACAATATATGCAGGCACAATTTGCATTCCTGGTTTTACCACATAACGATGATGATTAATCTACTTGCGTTATTTATTGTTAACTGGTAGTTACCTGAGAGACAAACTCAGTAAAATTTTATTACCAAATATACTGAAAATATGAAAACTTAATAACAGTTTTCAAGTAATGGAATATACTAGTCGTTATATTTAAATCAATATAAACTAATAGTTATAAAAAAATACGGTATTTTAAAACTTTTTTTTTTCTCAATCTTGTTGACTGTCCATTTTATCCAACCTCATGGCATATTCACATTATTCAGGGATTGGTTAATGAAATGGAAGTGACATAATACGAGTTGACTCAGTAAAGCAAGTCCAAGGGAGACCACTCAAAATTAAAATATTGTACCTAACTGTGTTTGTCCAAGAATTATAAGTTAAATTGAGATTTATCAATCACTTTATGGAATTTTAGAAGTTCTTAATGTCTATATAAAACTGAAATACATACGGCATACACTTTTATACATGAACTACAGACATGAACATGTCATTAACTTGCTTTAAAGTTGGTGTTAAATTTATGGAATTAATGAAATATTCATTCACAATAATTTAACTGAGTTCATACAAGTAATAATTAACAGGCTTCTTAATGACTTGATAATTGCTAAGACCAACTTGCTACTAACAACACACAGTATCACTCATGGATTGTTTCTCAAATGGGTGAGAACTCAGAACGCATGTCCAGTTTTTTTAAACTTCTTTCCTGTGTTACCAAAACACGACAGGCAACACACATTTAAAAGCAGACAGTGACTGATCACAATAGCACACATCTAAGAACTTAACCTCAGTTGAGCACGCAATCTGTGATTGGGCTGCATGCCACTGAGGCTGCGGCTGTTATTGATATCAATGTAATTTTACCTGACAAGATTTGGCTTGTAATTCTTGACTGGACAGCTATCCCAAGCACAGGCACTTCCACCCAAACTGGAGTGAGGTCAATACAGATCCACTGTTTAACTTAAGTTCTATTTCCACTACACACTAAACAACTATTCCAACCACAGTCATTTCCATCTAGACAAATTGGATGTCAGTACTTGCTAGAGTTCCATTTATGTTGCTCACTAGACAACTATTAAAGGCACAGTCAGTTTCACCTCAACAGGAGGGAGGTTAGTACATGTTAAGTGTCTGACTTGAGTTCCATTGTTATTGCTCACTAGACACCTATTCCAAGCACAGTCACTTCCACCTTGACAAATTGGATGTCAGCACATGTCCAGCGTCCGGCTAGGGTTCCATTTCTGCTGCCCACTAGACAACTATTTCAACCCCAGTCACTTCCACCTCGACAACAATGAGGCTCAGGCTTGGCGAAATTGCCGGTCCGCCGGTCCTGACCGGCAGATTTCAATTTGGTCCGGCAGGTTTAACAAGAATGTCGGTCCTGGTGACCGGCAAAATGTGAAATGATTGCAAACAAATCTTTTTTTTTCAAGTTGAAAATTCGAAGAGCTAATCGCTTACTACATCATGAAAATGAAATCGCTCGTTGTTTTGATGTTTGCTGTAGGTTTGTTACGTACAATTAGCAAATCCAACTTGTTACACAACACCTACTTTAAACTCGTTTGCAAAATCGCCAACTGCGTTCTAACAAAAAAGATCTTGATAGCTTTTACATATTTTTCGAGTAGGATAAGGACAATAAAATATGGTATCGTGATCAACACAGCCATATGCATACGCCATTTTTCATAAGTGTAAAGAGTACAGTGCATTATGGGGCAGAGCTTTCATTGGACGAGCGAATTTAAATTTAGATTGAATGCAATACGATACATGTACAAAGAAATGTTTTTATTGCATCATATGCAGTGCCATGTAAAAAACGTGCTTCCCGGGGACTTTCTGATACTGGTCAAAAATGAAAATGAATCTCTGTTAACAATTACACTGCGTTAGCATGTAAATAAATCGTTTTTTTTATTTAATTAATTACTAGTAAACGTTCTGAAAAATGAAATGCCTTAATCATTAAATGTCAGGTAACGTGTTTTGTACTGTGCGCAGTATATTTTAACAGCCGCTCCAAACTGCAATCATATTAAAGTAAGAATGTTTAAATCGTTTCGAATAACTTAAATTTGATAATTATTAGGCTTGCACATACGTTATTGAAATTATCGCACCGAACCGTTCTAATAGGGAATACATGTAATAAAAACTGACACGCGAATTTTTCACAACATGATTGACATTACACAACCGATTAACACCAATTAGCTGCCAGTGTAACCTCTAAGCGATTAAAATCAATTTAACGGCCGGTTGAATAAAGAGATCAAGATGTGATCGCTGCCATTTTTGAATTTTCTAGTTAAGTTGTTGTTGCTTTACGGTCCGGCTAAATTTTCTCCGGACCGGCACATTTTCTGAAATGCCTGTCCGGATGACCGGCAGATTTTTTCTAATTTCGCCATGCCTGGAGGCTAGTACAGTTTCAGTGTCTGGCTCAAGTAACATTCTTGCTATTCACAGAACATGATTCCCTGGCTCAAGTAACATTCTTGCTATTCACAGAACATGATTCCCTGGCTCAAGTAACATTCTTGCTATTCACAGAACATGATTCCCTGGCTCAAGTAACATTCTTGCTATTCACACAACATGATTCCTTGGCTGACCAGTGTGTCTTCTGTACATCAAATGTGAACAAACAAACATGAATTAGCTAAATGATCTAACTTGTAAATAAAATTATTTGCAAAGAAATCTGTTTTGTTCTAGGAGTACTTAGTAGACCACCTATTCAGGCATAAAATGTTCTCCTATAAGGTAAGCAGGTTTGGGCAAAAAGTCATACATGAATCTCTTTTAGGCAAAGCAATTTATTTGTGCTTTATAACAAAGTAGAAATGCCCCATGATCAGGTGGTATATGTGGAGGACACAAAGCGCTATAAGCGACATGCTGCCTATCCCCAGAAAGTCTTTGAGATACATGGACGCTTTCAACATGATGACCGCAGAATTGTACCTGCCTGTTGTGTGAAGGCGATCAGTATTAGATAGCCAAGTCTTACTGGCAACTATTTGTTCCAGGACGAGGAGTAGAATGGTGAACATGATTTGTTTGTTGAATTTTTCAGTCTGTATTCTACTCAAAAATCAGAAAAAAGTTATTATTAACAGAGCTTTTTAAGCCATATTGTTGAAAACTGTTTAACATTTAAGTGCATAACTGGTTGTAACAAATTTATTACTTTATTTAATGATGTAATATAATTTATTGAATTATTATGTAAATAATAACAACATAGAGCAAAATTATCCATTATATACAAAATGAAATCCAAATGTACCGTTTTACTAATCATTATTTATTTATCTTGTTCTTTTGTCAGAACTATGAAATGGGCATTTTTACAGTTATTCTCACAAAAAAGGGCATTTTAAATATAGACTTGTATTTAAACAACGCATATTCCAAATTGTCCAACAATTTTATCCAGCAACAATATTTATAGTACTTTTTGTTAAAAATACCAATTCAAACCTCTATTAAATTTATACTCATTTATAGTGTTGTGAAATTAAGCGTGGAACGTCATGGGCATGTCATGAATAAGTATACAGTCCAACCCCTCTTAACCAGCCAGTCAAGGGAAACGGCCAAATTGGCTGCTTAAGCGGGGTGGCCTCTTAAGAGGGGGTTAGGTCATAGGGAGTCTGGAAATGATGAGTGCATGGCCAACTGTTCACTTTTTGTATACTGTGAAACCATTTATTTTCGTCAGCACGAAATTTCGTCCTTTTTTTAAAAAATGACTGTTTTGTCAGCACTTAAATTCGTCCATTTCTGGTTTTGAAAAAAAAGCGTCCGATTTGTTTGTAATGTTTGTAATACGTGGTTGCGAAAAAATCATGCTGGGGAAAGAGGGGTGACACTTGCAGGAGGTGGGCCTTGTTTGGCATATGCCAATTAACAAGTCTGTTATTTCAGGTGATAGTAACTGTCCCTTATTATTTTATGTCATTGACACGTTCTTTGTTATGATTAGCAGATAAAAGGGACTGAATAACCGTTAACGAGTGTTTTAAACAACGAAGGTACGGGTTTTTATGTATATGTACAAAAATAGTAGATGCAGTTAAAACCGAACAACCAAACACAAATCAATATGTTCTTTATTAATTTGTAATAAAAGCACAGAATATATTTCAGTCAGGTGTTCATCACACATTGTCATATTTTAATTGCATTTAATAGTATTGTCTGTAATCCGGATTCGCCGCGTGTTGGCTTTATAATCTGCAACACCCCTGAAAAACACAATACACACAATGGGTAATAAAGTTGTTAACAATTAGCGCTAATCAACACTATTCTACCTAAACGAAGTTGACGCATTCGATACAGCCTTATTGCATTCGCGTTTTACAGGAAATGTCAGTTGTCAGTACACTGTATAATGTACACCCCTTTGTGTCAAAACTGGATTTAACTTGAGTGTGAATAGTCGACTGTTTCATGTTCTTTGTATCAATACCATCCGGGTATCTGTACCATAAGTATACCAGTCTACAAACAAGGTGCGCGCTTCCGCATATGGGTATTCGGACGGTCAAAAAATTGACCTACGGTTTAGCGTTCATGTCGTCGAACGCATTTAGCAATATAACTTGTTTTTTTTCACTATTTCTTCACTTGCAAAAAATACTAGTGGCTTATAACTTACCTTGCAATCTTTTTTTACTCGCATTTTGCGAGTGTGCGAGTGTTTATTTCGAGCCCTGTGTATAGGAGGTTTTTGTGTGACGTCACAGGAGGGGTTTTCCGTACTAAAAATGGATTGGCCGTCAACTTCTCGATCGTGGCCAATAACATTGTATCAGAGTAAAGGTCGTCGGAAGACTTAATAATAATTTACAATTTCACAAAACAAAACTATAAATACCCGTATTCTTTTTTAAGTAAGACTTTAATAAATGATATTTTAAAAAAAAACAAGATGTGTTTATGAAACACAATGTCCCCTTATATGATGTTTGACCTTGTAGGATGACCTTGACCTTGACCCTTCACCATTCAAAATGTGCAGCTCTATGAGATACACATGCATTTCAAATATAAAATTGCTAGCTTCAATATTGCAGAAGTGACATTACATGAGCAATTTTGACCCATATATTTGACCTTGGAGGATGACCTTGACCTTTCACACTAAAAATGTGCAGCTCCATGAGATACACATGCATGCCAAATATCAAGTTGCTATCTTCAATATTGCAAAAGTATTCATAAAATTAGCGATTTGGGCCACATATATTTGACCTCTGACCTTGAAGGATGACCTTGGCCTTTACCTTTCACCACTAAAAATGTGCAGCTCCATGAGATACACATGCATGCCAAACATCAAGTTGCTATCTTCAATATTGCAAAAGTACTCATAAAATGAGCGATTTTGGCCACATATATTTGACATCTGACCTTGAAGGATGACCTTGACCTTGACCTTTCACCAATCAAATTGTGCAGCTCCATGAGATACACATGCATCCCAAATATCAAGTTGCTATCTTGAATATTAAAAGTACTGCAAAAGTGTACATTCAATGAGCAGTTTTGACCCATATATTTGACCTTTGACCTTGAAGGATGACCTTGACCTTTCACCACTCAAAATGTGCAGCTCTATGAGATACATATGCATGCCAAATATCAAGTTCCTATCTTCAATATTGCAAAAGTTATTGCAAATGTTAAAGTTGGCGCAAACCAACCAACAGACCAACAGACCAACAGACAGGGCAAAAACAATATGTCCCCCACTACTATAGTGGGGGACATAAAAAACATCATAATTTATGAATATTATTATAAGTGGTGTGGATGCGATAGTGTTATTTTTCATCAGAGATTGAAATTTAGTGTAAGGGGTGTATTGAATCAGTTAAAACAAAGCCCTTAAATAGCTCAATACATTTCAATCTTTTAATGTAGTTTGAATTTTCTTTTACATTGAATGAATTTTGTTTCGTAAATTTACATTGAATGAAAATATTAATAAATTTAAGCATTCCAATTGAAAAAACATTTGCATATTTTGCAAATTGAACTGGGTTTGCATGTACATGTATATCGAAAACTCTTCTCTAGTGATAATGAACGATACAAATCTAGCATTATTTGATACCATAAATCTACACATTTAATTTATTTTACGCAAGTATTTTATATCCCTAAAATGACCAAACGCGATTGCTTGTTTTCATGATGATGTTTCGAACACTGCAGTAATGCACGATCTTTACACATTATAGCAGAGTTTACATTTGCAGGTACCCGTTAAATACGTTAATTGTGTAGCAGTAAATTTGTAAAATATTTTAAATGTAAAGTTATTAAACACTTTATTGTTATGTTTAAACTGGCTAATATATATACTTTATAGTTCCTAGCTGTTAATCCATTTTGGACAAATGTCTATTGTTTAAATATGTTCAAATATTTTATTAAAGCAGCTGTTAAGTTTTTGACTTAATATGCGAAGAGATGACATGGAGGTATCATAAATTGTGTTTAATAACCAGACTCATGTGGTTTATGCAGAGACCCCATACAGAGTCATACATGTACTAAGGTCCCTGGGTTTATTACAAACTGCTTTCTTAGTAATTGTCTGGACAGTATCCGATCATATCGAGATAATCGGTTTGGGATAAACAAAGGGGCAATTAAATACTGGGTTAAAAATGCTGAAACAATGAGTGTCAAAACTGGTGTGAACAATTTAATAAAAGCATTTACATTTATCAAGAGGATTTAGTTAATCTGTAACAAGGTAAGTTTTTATAGACAAATAGGTTCAAATCAGTTTCTATATGTTGATTACATAAATTCAATCAATTTGTTGTTTGTTTTCGTCCTTATTTGTGTTTGTTCATTGGATTCAATTTAATCTGAAAGAATTTCAATTTCTGAGTATTTTTTGTTCTTCAAAAGGGTCGCGAATATGATTGTAACCATATCACTTTTAATTGGCCGATAATTGTCATAATGTGTGCTTGAAATAGTATGATTCAACAACTACAAATAATAAATTATAAATTAATAATCTCTTTTCCAGTAATAATAGGTGATATTCGCACATGCGGAAACAAAAAGATCAAACGGTCGCATATTGCTTTTATCCGATAACCCGATAATCCACCGCTAATTAATTGCAATTTGCAAACTGGCTGTCAAAATGTTTATCACACAACACGATTCAGTACTACAAAGCCTAAACCGCAGACTGGATGTAAGTATCGATTTTATTGCCGTTGCGTCGGTGTAATTTTGCCAATGTACATGACTGACTTACTCGCGCGAGACCACTTATATGGGGGATATTTTACATTTGGGATGCAAAATAGCTGGCCGCTGGCCGGAGAAACGGGGTTACCGCTTAAGAGGGGTGCATTTTATAGTGTTATCGACGGTCGCAGCACACACCGGCCGCCTACATGGGGCGACCGGCGATGAGGGGTGACCGGAAGTAGGGGTTGGACTGTACTTAAAGTACAACGTACATGCACTTTCCTGTGCCTGCTTTGAAATAAAAATGTTTTACTCAATGTTCATCTGAAAATAGATTTTATGTGTGAAGACCCAAGCAATCCAAGCAAATTCTTATTAATTTTATAGAGGTCTAAATGCTCTTTAACTTTTGAATCATGATGCAGTTTAATGTTATATTTAATGATGTTGGGGTTTTAAATTATGCATATTAGTTAATACATGGCCAGGTGTTGATCTACCCGTCTGTAGATCTGCCATAGTCATTAGCACTTTTCTATGGAATTCCATAGAAAATACTATGGAATTCTACGGAAATCGATTGAAATCCATGGAATTGGATGGAATTCCATCCACTTGCCAATTTTCCATCTGAAGCTGTTATGGAATTCCACGGAATCTCGACTAAAATTCCATGCATTTCCACGGAATGTATGGAAAACACCATGGAAAGTTGGACTTAGCCATTTTTTTCAACGGAAATCATTATGGAAAATAACTTATACATTTTCTTGGATGGAAATCAATGGAAAATAACTTAGAAAATTTTCGCTGGTTGTCTGAAATGTATTTGTAGTTTAATACATGTATGAATTTATTTGCATCATGTATTTTGTATTTAAAAGAAAATGCAATAAAGATAATTATAAATTTGTTCTAGAAATTGGAACAGTTCTGGAACTGTTCCATATTTGTGTTCTAAAACGTATGTTCTGGAATTGTTCCAAAACAGTTTTTTTAGAATAAATCCAGAACATTTGTGGAAAATGGCTTAGGACTGAAACTGTTCCAATAATTTCAAGAAACTTTTTAGAACATTTCAAGGACAAAATATGGTCGAGAAATTTCTAAAAATGTTTTAAAATGTAGTTCTAGAACACATCTAGAACGCTTTAAGAACCAGTAAGTTCTACAAAAGTTATAATGGGGAATAAGAACACATATAGAACACCTTACACTTACAAATAGCCAAATAGACTTCATAGTAGTGACAGCAGCAGCAGTAGTAGTAGTTGTTGTAGATGTAGTAGCTGTATTAGTAGTAGTAGTTGTTGTTGTTGTAGTAGGTGTTGTTGTTGTAGTAATTGATGTAGTAGCAGTAGTGTTTTTTTATATCAGTAGAGGTTGTGGTGGTAGTAGTAGTAGTAGAAGTAGTAGCATTAACAGTTTCTGTAGCAATAGTAGTAGCAATAGAAGTAACAGTAGTAGCAGTTGTTGCAATAGTAGCAGTTGTTGCTGCTGTTGCTGCTGTT
The DNA here is from genome assembly GCF_020536995.1 of Dreissena polymorpha. Lineage (NCBI taxonomy): Eukaryota > Metazoa > Mollusca > Bivalvia > Myida > Dreissenidae > Dreissena > Dreissena polymorpha. Next base: position 33,964,357 of record NC_068369.1, read on the forward strand.
GTTGTTGCTGCTGTTGCTGTTGTTGTTGCTGCTGTTATTGTTGCTGTTGTTGTTGGTGGTGTTGTTAATGCTGTAGTAATTAAAGTAGTAGTTCTGCAGATGTAGGAGTAGTTGTTACTTTCAAAGCAATTTCTACAAGTTTAAATTCCTTAACCCTGTCCAAGTGGTATACACACTGTTTTTTCTCAATATCAAACTCAGCCAGTCCAGGTTGTCAAATAACAATCTATCTGATAACCCCAGCGTGTGCTTTGCATCAGATGTTGGGTATGTTTGCTGCAAATCTATTGGTTATAAGATATAACAGCCTTTTCTAATTGGCTGAATTCAAATACAGAAAGTTTACCTGTTAGATTGAAACATGAAACATGGTGGACAATGTACTGGTTTAACTTGTTAAAATAAAGTTAAAGAAATTTAACAAACAGAAGAGTTCATGAGTTTTTCCATTAAAAACACTTTCTTAAAATACTTATGTATTTATATCATTTGGAAAGTGACACAAAATATTGCTAAAGAGTGATGCATACAGTGTTTGAGCAGTCTGTCTAGGAATAGAACAACAACTGAAGGTTTGTGATTTTTATTATTTCTAAATATTCCTTTAAATTTAATCTTCTTATGACATTATTGTAGACCTTTTTATGTGATATATGAGGTTTTAGTATGGCAAATATCAGTTTAAAAGCAGCTGTCAGCCAAATTTTCACTTAGTGGAGTTTGCAGGTTGAAAAAGGAAGTAATAAGACCTATGTGGAGAAATTAATAACGTTGAATGTAGTATCGGAATTTTATCATGCAAGGTTATAGAACTGAGGCTAAGGAAGTTTTGTACTGTGCATGGTGAGCACTCAATGCTCATTAATGGTGTTAATGTTTATTATTATCCCCCGCCCTAGGCAGAGGGATATTGTTTTGGCGTTGTCTGTCCGTCCTTCCATCCTTCCGTCTGTCCGTCTTTCCATCCGTCCGTAGCCATATCCTGGAAGTGCTTTGGCAGATTTCATTGAAACCTGGTTCGAGTATATATATGGATAAGAGGATGATGCACGCCAAATGGAATTGTACACCATCTGTTAAAAACGGGGTTATGGCCCTTTGTATCTTTAAAAAATGCTTGTTTGAGTGTCAAATATAATACTTATGTGTCCAGAAGCATATTGGCGGGGGATATCAATTCAACGTATTTGCTTGTAAATAAAAAATTAAACCAATGGAATTGGTTTTTAGGTATCTGAGTGTGCATTTTCATACCAATAGAATTACACATCATTCTAATTATAGCAATAATAAATTTGTACTAATCATACCAACAAATTAAGTTATGCTTAGTGCTTTGCGATGTATTCACTTTGTTTTTAGTTCTCTTTCTAAAGACCATTTAACACCTTAATATTTAAAACAATTCATGAATTACGTTCCCTATACATTTTCATTATGTGCTTTAATTACCATTGACCAGTTGATGGAAGATACTGCAGAGTTTGGCAGGGAAATAATCCAACAGCAAAGCGGCTCTTTAAGCGCATTTACCTAGAGGACTTACAGGGCCACAAATTCATGGTAAATATTGTCATGCCCTGGGCTAGATAAGTTATTTAATGTTAACCACCTGAAAGTATTTTGTCTTTTTGGAATTCAATATATTGGTCTAAGTCAGTTACACTTTTCTGGATCCTGGGATAACTTTAAAAGTTCAATGTATTTTTTCATGAAACTTGAAACATGAACAGATGACAATAAGGACATTTTGCATGTCATTTCATGTTGTTTACAATGCAAGAATTCTGGTTGCTATGGCAAAAAATATATTTAACAAACTTAAAATAGTGAAGTTTAACAAGTAGGGGACCATATTGCTTTGAAATCTCTTGTTATAGTTTGAATGTAAATAACTCTTTGCTTTAGACATTTTTATGATTTTTTATTCTGTAGAGCACATGTGAGCAGTATACAATTGTACCTCATACCAAAAAGGACCCGGAGGCAGTGACTGGTGTTCAATATTCTCAGAAGAAAAGGAAAATGGCAGTGGAAGACTTGGACAAACATTTTTAAAAACTAGCCTCTGTGTTAAGCCTTGCAGTCTGTGGCTGTTGACATGTTTTATTTTGGTAAATTCTTGTATAAAAAAGACAAGTTATTTATTTTGTGAATTGTATTTTGTGTTTGTTTTTTGTCTTAATTTATTTTTTTTTTTTTAATTTAGGAATTTGAAACTTGGATAATTGAATAAAGTCCATGTTCAACAGTACTGAGCATAGTATAATAAATAACAAATTTACAACAGTTGTTTATTTGTTATGTATTATTATTAACTATGCTCAGTACTTGAAAACTGGCTGTCTGCATGGGAATTTGTTTTCTAGAAAGTTGGTTTCAGACTTAAATATTTGAAGCTAACCTTCGGAACTTTTCTAGAATTGCACTGGAACACATCAACTAGAACTGAACTTCTGTTATCATACTGAAAGTGTTCTAGAATTAATAAGGAACAGTTGTTGAAAGTTAAAATTTATGTGAAAAAACTTTAGAACAATTGTGCGTGATGTGTGTGTGCATGTAATTGTGTGTGTTTATGAACATACACTTCAAAACCGTTATTTCGAAGTCGTCGGGACCGTTAAAAAAACTTCGGATTAACTATAATTCGAAATAAACATTTGACAGAAGACTTCTTTGATTCTGTGAAAATAAAACGTTGTGGAAGTCGCATGGTTCGGTTACACGCTTTCTTAAAAGCGTAAACAAGTCATATAGCAATAGATTTCCACTTGTAACAAACGGAGGAATAAAAAGATCCTTTTTCTTGTTTTTATTTTTGTCTTATTACAGAACATATAAAATATAACGAATAGCACAAATTATCAGACATACAAACATATGAATACATTTTCGGAAATGAATTAACTTTTTTTTAACTAATACGCAATGTCTCTCTGAACACCAGCTTTCGCACAGACGACAAAGGTGTAATTATTGGCTTTTGACGTGCCACGACAAGGTGTGAAAATAGGCTCAGTATTTTGCAGTTTTGACTTCGGATTAAAGATTGATAATAAGGTGGGAATTATAGTGTTGGGACCGACTGAATCACTTCGAAATAACGATTTCTTCGGTTTAACGAAGTTCGGATTAACAATGAAATTTTATATTAAACAAAGAAGAACCAAAATCGGGACCCGAAAAATACTTCGAAATAACGGTGACTTCGGATTATCGGTGTTCGAAATAACGGTGTTGAAGTGTATGTGAGAAAGGAAGTATACTTGTAATAAGAGAAATGTAAAATTCTACTTTTATGTTTTATATTGTGCCTTTTATAAGTTTTTCTTTTCTCACCTGTATATGCGTGCATGTTTAGGGATGTGTTTTTGAATGTGTGCATGCATGCCTGTGGTTAAGAGAATTGGTACTTTATGAAAATGTAAAACCACTCATTTTTGAATATGTACTGTGACTGCATGTGTGTGGTAAATGATTGATGCCAGATCTTGTTCTTGTTTAACTTCTATGATGAAACCTTTAGTTACATTCACATTTGCTTTTCAAAATCAATAAAATGCCTTTGATCTATAATCTGTTTTTTTTCTATTTTATTCCAGCTTTTTATTAAATTCCATAGCTTTTCACGGAATTCCACGGCATTCTATGGAATTCCACGGCATTCTATGGAATTCCACGGCATTCTGTGGAATTCCACGGCGTTCTATGGAATTCCACGGCGTTCTATGGAATTCCACGGCATTCTATGGAATTCCATGGCATTCTATGGAATTCCACAGCATTAGATGGAATGCCACGGAATTCTATGGAATTCCACGGCATTTTATGGAATTCCATCCCATATCAAGTCCCTCTTCTGTTTTTTTTTCACTTTTCCATTGATTGCATGGAATCGGATGGAAAGTTAGTGCCAATACTCCACGGAATTCCATCTAACAATTTCCATAGAATTCCATATGATTCCACGGCAGATCTACAGACGGGTAGCATGTTATTATAATAGTTTGTTCACATAATATTATTGAAATCAAAATTTAACAACTAGGTTCTCTTGTCTTAATGTTATTATCCATCGCCATAGGCAAAGGGATATAGTTTTGGCATTTTCTGTCCGAAACACTTTAGTTTCTGGAAAGTATTTATATCTCAGAACTGCTTGGACTGATTTCATGGAAACTTGATACAAGTTTACATATCGTAAGAGAATGATGCGCATCAAATGCTGTTGCAATCTATGAGCACATAACAGAGTAATGGCCTTTGCTTTACTTGAAAATAAGCACAATTGTGTGTTTGGAGCAGCATCTTGGAACTGCTGGTGCAGATTTCATTGAAAAACTTGGCATGTGTGTATATATTGAGGATGGTTCAGGACAAAGCGCTACTCTAACTATTTTGGCAATAACAGAGTTATATCCATTTTTTTTATTGAAACAGCAATTTGTTTGCCCTTTTTGGAAAAGTACTGGTACCAGGTCATTTGGGAAAAATTAGCATGACAAAGCTAAAATTGGGAAAATCTGTGTTGTTAAAACCAATGTTTTGACCAACTGTCATGAAGATTGGGCAAAAATTGTGACTTCTAGAGTGTTTACAAGGTTTCTCTATAGCCAAATAGGGAAAACCTATGAAATTTCATGATCCTAGGCGTAAGCATTCTTGAGTTATCATCCGGAAACCATTTTTCTAAGTTGAGTCACAGTTGTGTGAATGCGTTTTTTGGCACTGTGACCTTGACCTTTGACCTTGTGACCTGATAATCAATAGGGGTCATCTGCGAGTCATGATCAATATACCTATGAAGTTTCATGAACCTAGGCATAAGCGTTCTTGAGTTATCATCCAGAAACCATTTTACTATTTCAGGTCACCTTGACCTTTGATCTAGTGATTGGAAAATCAATAGGGGTTATCTGCGAGTCATGATCATTGTACCTATGAAGTTTCATGATCCTAGGCATAAGCGTTCTTGAGTAATCATCCAGAAACCATTTTACTATGTCGGGTCAGCGTGACCTTGACCTTTGACCTAGTGACCTGAAAATCAATAGGGGTCATCTGCGAGTCATGATCATTGTACCTATAAAGTTTCATAATCCTAGGCATAAGCATTCTTGAGTTATCATCCGGAAACCATTTTACTATTTCGGGTCATCATGACCTTGACCTTTGACCTAGTGACCTGAAAATCAATAGGGGTCATCTACGAGTTATGATAAATGTACCTATGAAGTTTGATGATCCTAGGCATAAGCATTCTTGAGTCATCATCCGGAAACCATTTTACTGCTTAGGGTCACCGTGACCTTTGACCTAGTGACCTGAAAATCAATAGGGGTCATCTGCGAGTCATGATCAATGTATCTATGAAGTTTCATGATCCTAGGCATAAGAGATCTTGAGTCATCATCTGGAAACCATTTTACTATGTCGGGTCATCGTGACCTTGACCTTTGACCTAGTGACCTGAAAATCAATAGGGGTCATCTGCAAGTCATGGTCAATGTACCTATGAAGTTTCATGATCCTAGGCATAAGCCTTCTTGAGTTATCATCTGGAAACCATTTTACTATTTTGGGTCATCGTGACCTTGACCTTTGACCTAGTGACCTGAAAATCAATATAGGTCATCTGCGAGTCATGATCAATGTACCTATGAAGTTTCATGATCCTTGGCATAAGCGCTCTTGAGTTATCATCCGGAAACCATCTGGTGGATGGACAGAACAACATGAGCAAAACAATATACCCCCTCTTCTTCGAAAGGTGGGGGGGGGGGCATAATGAGAAAACTGCCCCCCTCCCAGCAGCCATGTTATTCAACTGACCGGAACCATTTTTTAACTCAACTCTCGTATCAAGGAAACAAATGTTCTGAGCAAATTTCATGAAAATTGGGCCAAAAATGTGACTTCTACTGTGTTCACATGTTTTCATGATATACATATAGAGAAAAATTGATGATTGGGCAAAAATTGTGACTACTAGAGTGTTTACAAGGTTTCTCTATAGCCAAATAGGGAAAACTTCCACTATATGTGGCTGGGTACGATCAGACTTGACCCTTTCAGCGCTGACGTCGTTAACGAGAAAAACGTTACAAAGTCGTGACAACTTTTTCGCGTAATTTTCACACGTTTTTACTGCGATAAAGATCTGATTTCTTTAATTTATTTTCCGAAACAATCTATGAATTACCAATTGACTGATTATGTGATGTTTTTTATACGAAAACATCAGTAAAGTTTAACCATAGCGGATTTATAACCCATCGTACACTACGGCACCGTGTGACTGCATCAATTACTGGATAAACTTCCTGCTTGAGACGGTTTGCATTTCAAAAAACAAATTGTACATGAACAGTTCAAAATTCCAGAACGTGATTTACGCATGTTCAGATGGAAAACCCTCGTCTTGATTTGACATCAATTGCATCATAACTTTAAAAAGCAACATTACCTGATGTTTATTCGACAGTTCAGAAAAATGATATCCGCATGTGTTCATGCAATTGGGTAACACTTAAAACATCATTTTCACATATAAATAGCAAATTGAATCATGCCTCGTAAAAATGCCTATATATCAGGTAATATATAGGGAAGAAGAAAGTATTATGCCACACGGTGACAGCTTTAGTTAGACCACATAGCAGGTATTAAGATGTTAAAAACAAGGTAAATTTTCGATACATTTTTTTTCTTTGAAAACGCCTTATCGGACCAGGGGTGGCGAAATCTCAAAAAACTATACTTGTCCACGGACAACCATTTAGGAAATTTAACTTGTTCGTTGCTGAACTACACTTGTCCGTTTATGTTTGATTTAATTATTTTTAATTTGTTTAGCAGTCACATAAACAACCAAGCTATGTAATATGGAATTTTTACACCCATTATTGCTGCTTCTTCCTGTATTTGCGCGATGATTATCTGAGATATTAACTCTATGATTCTACATTCTCAAATCTTTTCTATAAAGAAGGAATGTAGTTGACAATTGTTAATAGTTTTATTTGATCGTTCGTCAAAAAGTTGTAATTCTGTTACTCTTGTATCTTCAATGCAATTGAGTAATTAAATAGTAATTAAATTGAATGCGTTTTAATTCCCTTTTATTATTGTTTAATTTGAGTTACAATGCTATGACGTTAAATTTTATTTACACTTAAATGTATTATGAATATTGCTGGGCCAAGTGTGAGGTTGAGCGCTCTATAACCAGGTTTAAACCCCCAATGCTTTGCATTGACCGTTCCAAGGCGGTGACCCCAGCTTTATTCATATTTTGTGTTTATGTTGGTTTGTATTGTGCTGTATTGTGCTGTTTTGTACTGTTTGGGCAATCGGTCACTTGCCTTAAATAAAGGACCAACTAATTGTTTTTAATGAAAATTCAATACTGCTCCAGCAGCTGGAGTTTCACTTCTTTATATTATATAAATTATAAACGCATTTATTGATTAATGTAAAACAATGTGGAATATACCAAAATGAGTATGATTTGCTAGTTTTGTTTATAGTTGTATTTCAATAGTACATTCATTATAGCAGTATATTATAAACAATTTAAAGACTTTCTAAAACTTTCAATCTTGCAAAGCTAGTGTTATTAAAACATTTGTTGAACATAAGTTCACCGTAATCTTAACAAATTAACTAGTCCAATATGTGGACCTCATCAGACTGAGGCTCCGCTACTGGTAGCAATTTGATTATCATCAACTGGTAACCATTGAAAATCTGTGAGCCAAGTTTCTTGTAAAGTTCGTGTGCGTTTAATAGATCATATTTTTTATCATAATCTTTCTTAGTTTTTTTGGGAGGTGGACTGCTCAAAGCTTCGGGTTTCTGCTCCTTTGTTGAAGATATAAAAAAAAACTAAATGTTCCATTTTTACCATTAAAGTCGTCTTAAATGACAAGGTAGACCGTGTTTTGAATATCTTACTTTGATACTTTTTATTTCCGTCTGACTGTAAAAATAAAGAAACCAGTCTGTACACTGTCTAACAGTCGGGCCGAATGTTTAAAATGCGGCATGCTACTGGTATTTTATAGAATAAGGGAGATCACTGCGCAGAGGAGTGCCCGTATTTTAGCTTGATTGTTCCGCAAATAGCACTGACAATGTAATCGCATGTCAACATCCGGTTTTGTAAAACTTAATTACGGCTTTAATACAATGTATTTTTTGTATACCTGGACACGACTTTTAAAAAACTTGTTGTCCACGGACAACTTAATTGAAAAAAATAAGTTGCCCAGACAAGCAAATGTACGACTCGGGCAACTCGGACATTTGATTTCGCCACCCCTGTATCGGATATCTCGAACTCTCGTTATTTCGATATTTTTTCATGTTCCCGCTTACTTCGAGATAACGAGAGTAGACTGTATTTCTTATAGTGTACAGCCAGAGTCTTAGATGGTTAAATCTTTTTATTTAGCCGACGCATGAAATCGACACTGGAAATATAATACAACCCGTGATTTTTTTATCTGCGAGTCCAACGTCCTGGACCCACAAAAACCTCTTGGGATGCAAAGTTTCAAATTGTGTGAACCCCAAAAATGCATTGAAATTTCTCAATAAATAATATCGTTTAATGTTTGGATTCATTCTTTCAATTCGGGGACACATAGATTTGCAAGTTATCAAGTCCAAGGACTCAAAAGAGAAAATATCACTGTACAACCATGTCACAAATGATATGAAAATAAAGATATTTGCTGCTGTGTTTAAATCTACGAGTAATTAAAAAATAAGATTTAGCAGAATTCAAAGATCTTATTTCACATAACTAAACAAGACAATAAAGCTTCAATATCTAAAAATCAGGGCTCAACACTAACGGTGGTCAGTAAAAAAAAGCGTGGACCAGTTAAACTAGAAATTTGGTTGATCTGTCAGACCAGTAAAAAATCTTGGCCAGCTTATTGTGAAACACTGGTGGAAAGCCGTTATCATCAATAAAACAACTTTATATATTCATAATAAACCGATAATTTCATCCTTATTTTATGGGACGACTCGAGACCGCCATATTAATAGACTTAACTAATGAAGAGAAGCTTGAAGTACAGCGAAAATATGAAAAGGATAGAATTCAATAGGGTTGATTATAATTCAACCAAAAAACATATGACATGTAGAATTTGTGTAAAGCACTGTGCCGAAGCCAGTCATCTAAAAATCTATATAAAAAAAACGCTACAAAATAAAGATTTGATTCTGTTTCAAACTAAAGATGGACTTGCTGGTAGTTGATTAAAGATTAACGTACACATTTTTTTTTCTGATTGAATGTAATATGGGCAAAAGCCCCCGAAGCGGGCGTTGACCGTTTATTTGTATCACTTTTCTGAAATACAAAGAGACATTACCTTATAGGGATACAAGTCAAATAATTCCTGCCGTCACCTATTTTCGCGATGGAAAATCATAGAGCGCTGGAGCACATAGACACTTCGACAAACGCTATATGACACATAGATGCATTCCTCATGAAATAATACGGCATGGCAGTAATTATTAAGTAGCGTATCGTACTCTATGTTATTGTATTATGATTTTCTATGATCAAAATACGTCTGTTTGCCTCCCTGTTTGACACTTCCTGTTTCCCATAATTCATTGCAAATTGAAAATTGCTCTAGATGTTGTTAACAAAATCTTAAAAAAGATAACCCGTCTAAATTATTTGCGTACTTCCGGTTTACAATACCGAATAAGATTAGTTTCTAATTAACGTCTTAAATGAACCCAATATTCTATAGTTAATATTATCCCTTTACACAGATAAACAATTGTTTAAAAGTTAAATTTGTTCACAACATGAACGGCCGCGTTTCTTTCGTCGACAACTATACATGTCTGTGTGACGTCACTGCTTTCGTCAATACGTCATTAAGAAGTAAAAATTGAAACTGACATACTCTGGTGTATGTTTACATTGTTGAAATTTAATAAATTAATGGAATGCACTCGATTGGTAAGTCATTATTCAATTAAAATATTGCGTTTGGTTATACTGGTCATGTACGTAATTCTGGCCTGTACGTACAAAATCGGCCACCTGTGTGAATCATTTTCATGATCTTACCGCACATATTTTGTTTTTATTTAGAAAAATAAACATGGAAACCATCCCTACTCTCAATATGTTGCAAATGTAAGAACCATATCACTGTAAACTTTTGTGTTAAAATGTCACAAATATAGCAGGAAATATTTGGCTCGTGGGGAAAGTGATGTCATTATAAGTCGTAACAATTATATTCATATAAGAAACAAATATATTTGATAAAATTATTTTAATTTTATCTAATAAACTTTAATATAAATTTTACCAATTAATTGTACAAAAAATTATATTCAAAACATACAAATCAGAACCCAAATAAAAAGTTTTGATATATGAATTACCTCCCTTGATAAGAATATTACTATATTACATGTTTAAATATTATATAAACGCGTTTATTAATAATCAACACTGAAGTAAACTTTTTAAACAAAATGTGTTTACTTTTTTAGCTATGTTTGAAAAAATTGATTAAACCCATTAAAAACAAGTCTTTTTTTATAAATTAGCAGTTCCCCATTGTTTATATTTATTAAAATAGGTAGGGGGAGTAACTGGTATAATAATTTCGCATTTATTCTAAATTTCAAATCAAAAATTTTAATAGAATAAACATTGATTAATACTCTGAAATTGAGGACATTTGTCTAAAGATATTGCTTTGTAATTTTATCTGCAGATCAAACTGAAAAGTGGCCGATTTTTTAGGTACATTTAACCTACGAAAATGGATAGTTTACATGTCATCATTTTCTGTTCATTAAGTAACATTCACCGATCTAATTCTATTTAAATTTTCATGCTAGGTGAGTTTTGAACCCAGGATTATATATGTGAAGTTTAGTTTCAACCAGTTGCTTAACACTAAAGATTTTTCTTAAATAGTCCCAAAAGTGGCCGGAATTACGTACATGACCAGTACATAAAACATCAATCTATATAATATTGCTAAAGATTACCTTTGATAACATGGGAACTGTTTTCCGCACATACAAAATTTCGCCGATTTTAAATTTAAGGTCATTATTATTCAGTCAAACTAATGGAACATAAAAGTTATCATTTTATTAAGATTTGGAGTTATTTCTTGAGTATATTCTACGTGATTATTCTAAAGACCCTTTCTTTCGTGGTTTTGGAGTTATTTCTTGAGTATATTCTACAATGTCATGATTATTCTTAAGACCCTTTCTTTTGTGATGTATTAAGTTACGTTGTGATTGTAAACAATATTGCATCTCCGACTCATACTCGATCATTTTCGTACCAAACTGTTTCAAACTGTAAAAAATCAAACTGTGCTTACATACACATTGGAAATAGACTAATTCATATGTACATTTTATGGTTCTTTGATTTTCTTTTAGAAGCTGCTCTGTCAAATGCTGGTCTCCACACATTCCATGCAGCATTCTGCTGAGCAAAACTGACTGCGTGCTTTGTTCTCAACAACGAAGCAATTCTGGACCTATAAAGCTTGACCGGGACTGAAACATTAGCAATTGTGACTCTGTAATGTTCAACGTTAGTGGACTGTAAAGAAACTGCAATTATTGTGAAGAGACTCTGTATGTCTGTAAGCAAAAAGAATAAACAGCATAACAAATATCAGGTGTGAAAACAATGTGAAAGCAGGGGTTCTGAAATATTTTAAGAGTCTAATTGTCCACGGACAAGTTGGACCCACAAATTCACTTGTCCGTACCAAAGAAGTACTTGTCCGTACTTTTAAGATATATAAAGGAAAAGGTAATTACTAATTAAGCAAATAATACAAACATACACTTTTGTTAACTTCTATTTTAAATTATAAACATAGTTAACTAGAAAATTGAACAAAAAATACAAGCAAGATGTGCATATAATAAGATCACGTTTAAGTCACACATGATACTAGTCTTATTTATAAGACGCGCAAAGAATTTTGAGATACTTTTTATGTGGGCTAAATTCTTTGGAACTCCAAATATTACCAATATAAAAAGTAGCTTAATATTTGAGAGCGTCAACAAGTTCGACTAACATGATACATGTACCATCTCGGCTATTTAATAATCTCAACATGACTAGACAATTCACTTGAAATAAAATAATCTCCGTTAATTATAAGTATATTATTATCCGCTAATAAAGGAAACTCCTTGGACCTTACGAAGTTTACATTTACACACATTGGCAACGTTTCAAGCCAAGGAAAATCAATTAGACAAGACTCAAAAAATTCTCGTTTCCGCTTGGCGTCGTGTGTTTATCATATTCATACTTGGCTTTTCTCTTCTTTTCCGACGCCGAACTGATTTTATCATTGGTCTGATTAGCGTCATGGCTAGACGTTGAAGTGGTTTTATTATATAAAAATCGAATGCAGGTAGTTAGAACATGTATGCGGCCATTTGCAATGTACGAAAAGTGTTATCTTAAAATTCTTATGCGTGATTGGCTGTTGCTATACACATGTGTGCTGGTTTCTCTATTAAAACAGGGACATAGGTCCCTGATTAAAATTGTTTTCTTATGCGTGATTGGCTGTTGCTATATATACATGTACTCGTGGACTGGTTTACCACATTAAATAATTATTATCGGAAAATAACATACCTCCAGTTAAAAAAGTGTGCTAGTCCGCAGATTAATCATAAGCTATTTATATAAACTTCGTTTTTTATTTTCGAAAAATATTGAAGTTTCGTTCTCGAAACAAATTTTACCACGGAAATTTTACTTGTCCCCGGACAAGCCAGCTTTCAAAAACTGCTTGACAACTCGGACAACTCGGACAGCATATTTCAGAACCCCTGGAAAGAATAGTGAAATTAACAATTTGCAATCAGGCATGTCAAATTAATTGTTGATATTTAAAATCATAGTTCCCAGGCAGCTTTAGACGTTTTTTCTGTATTTCTATTACTAGTATTAATTCATAAAATGTATGCCACAATTAAATAGCACACTCTGTTCAGAGACCATTGTGTTGTCTCATTGTGTGATGATGACTTTGAGTAATACATTGTACAATAAACAATATCTACTAAGTTGTTTTTAAGTATCAGATTTCTTGTTTATTATATAAATGAATGTTAATTTTTACTTAAATATAAATGTGCATAATTCAGTGCCAGTAGCACACTTTGCAATATTTTTATTACAAAAGAGTGTGTTGTACACTTAAACTTATACCTATAATTAATAATCCTTGCCTAAAAATTCATTTGACACACCTGAAACCATGTTGTGTATTACCATTATTATTTTGCACATTATACTGACACTTTGAAAAAATTGCAAATAAACGAAAAGCAGAAGTTTAGTCTTGTCAAATGTCTCTGATTAATTTTTTGAAGACCATATAAGAAGCGAAAGTGTAGGATACGGTATTCATTTTATTTGATGACTGCTTGTTATTATTTCTTCATAGAAGGCATACTGGATGAGTGGAGTATTTTTTTTTTTGGTTCTACATCTTTGATGAAGTCAACTCATTGACATTTAGTGCCATGACTGAGCGTGTTTTTTTAAACTAACAAACACGTGGTAGGAACTTACCGAATATATGCAAACTCATAACAGTGTGTCTAATACTACATGTATGTGTTGAGTGCACAGAAACAAGGGCGAGAAGATAAGGGTATAAATGAACATACTGAATGTGTTATTTTGTTTTATGAGCTTGAACATACAAAATCTTGACTTTAATCAATTGGGATGTTAATGCAATTTAATAATCGGGTTGTTATTTTATAATCATATTCATGTGGAAACTGTCTCATTCACATGCAATACGCAGCTGCTGTCTATATGTTTAATGCCACATTCCATAATGACTGAATATCTTTACTTTCAAAACATGAAAATGAATTAAATGAAATGAAAATAAACGAAATAATGTAATTAAATTAAGGTGAAAAATATTTGATTATATTTTATTTAAATATGGTTTGGTAAATTATTTACTGGTAAAACAATTCTTGTTGATAACAGTAAATTCGTGATAATAAGTATGTTGTTGTTTATTTTTTGACTCACACATAAAGTGACAGGTACACTCATATATTTAGCTGTCGCATAATTGGTGTATTTCATGTATATTCCTTGTTCGGTGTAACTGAATACATAATATCTGTCTTCATGAAGAAATGCATAAATGGGCATCATATGTCATCGTCAAATTAGACGAGAAAAATGCACCAAGTTATTGCCCATGGCTGGGTTCACTAATTAGTTATGTATATGGTAAGCACATGCAGCACTGTTAATTTGTGTATATTTTCATGTTAAATGACAGGTGAACTTTCATATACGCAGTTAAACAAACGTGGTCTCGATTAATTATTGGCATATATATGCACAAGATATGTAAGTCACACATAAAGCCATCCTGTATCAGGTAATTCAACTCATGTTAAAGTCAATCATCCAGACAGCCGTCACCCAATTTATTTGTCCATTATTGTATAAATTGGCATCTGCGTTGTATGAAGAGGGAGTCCTAAGTTTGACAATCGAGTAGAGTAGTCACGCTTTCTTGACGTGGTGGCCATGTCGGCCACCGCGATGTAAAATTGTACTTCATGAACATTGGAAGCGTTGTGTTAGAAATTATTTAACAGAAATAAATCTCGATGAAAAAAGAAATGAACTTTAGTTGTTACTGTGTATTATCAAGGAACAATGTGTAATTACGTGACATAGCGTTAAGCTTATGATGTGGGTCTTCATCATAAACCTAAATTTTTGCTACTAGTATTTTCTCCTTAGCACCAACCTAGTAATGTTCAATCTGTTTATGCCATAAGCGATAGTTTTTACCAACTGTTAATTCCTGAGGATTCCGAAAAATACAATAAGTTTACCACATTTCATGACATCAGCTCTAACAGTGCCTAAGATATGCAAAGAGTATTGTGTCCAAAGCCAAAGGTGATATTTCTGGTCTGTGTAATTTTGCGCAGTGAATGAGGTCTATGCACTTCTTTCAAGATAGACGCAAACACTCCCGCAAGCATTGTTGCATTTATATGTTTATTAACATTAATTAAGTACAAAAAGTTTTTCATTTACATATGCAGGGGATACATTTACGATGTCGATGATTTAGACATGGGACCAAAATAATGAAGTACGGCACCTTTCTTTTTTATGCTTAAGTTAAATAAAATCGTTTTAGAAATAATCTCGCCCTAAAACATAAATGGCATCCCTGCATATGGAAAACATCTAAAAAACACAGTTTCGCGAGATTTTTTTTTTTTTTAATTTAACATTGTTTTGAAAAAATGGAAACAAAAAATAAAAAACATGTTTAAGAGTTTGAAAACAGAACAAGGGGTTACTATACAAAAAGCATAGCTTCATAAACTTGTTTAAGATTTAAACAAATTATATTTTATTGCTTTGCTAAATTACATATTGTTTTGTAAAGAAATTGAATGTTTTGTTGCATGATAATGTGCAGACATATATTACCCGTGTTATCTTTAACAAACATCAAATAAGCTTTTGCCTGTAAATTAGGTAGCACCTATTATCATATTAGTGTTTAGCCTATGTGCTAGACTTACGTTATTGTACCATGTGTACAAAGAATATTAAATTAATACAGCATAGTTTTCTTTAAATAAATGCACAATACATTGTGGATAGTCCGGAAAGTAAGTTGAAATTTAGGTAAAATAACATAAAAATTGTCAGTAGGTAAAAGAAGTTAGTGTCAAGCCCTGAAAATGTGTGCAACATGTCTATCTACAAGGGTATCGGGTCCGTTCGCCCTAGTTACACATTCGCCCTGGGTCCGTTCGCCCTATACTATCAGTGGCATATTGGGGGTATAAACAGTTGATTTTTCACACATGTAAGCAAGTGTGTACCGTTATTAATTAATATAAAAAGCAATTAGTGAAAATTACTTGTCTTTGTTACAAACACGCTTACCAGTGATAGTTGCGTTAAACTACGATTTATAATGAATGTTAATTTCAGTACGTATTTAAATACCTTAACATCGTGATAGTTGCATTAAACTACCATTTGATTAATGTTAATTTCAGTACGTATTTAAATTAAACTAAGTATTAAATATTTCTTGCATGCATTTTCATGACCAGATTAAAGTTATAAAACCTGGCAAGTTTATTATTTATTCCCCTTAGGGCGATGGCCCATTACATTTGCGTAATTGAGTTAAAAACCATGGGTCCGTCTTATCAAAGATCGTACGACAATGTTAACTTACGATTGAATTTTGTAATTTTAAATTATAAGTGATTATGATTTGTATGTTTCAGATATAAAGGATATTTTACAGTTTCTTTGAACATGAATGGAAATATTCAACAAAAGTAATTATAAATGTGACGGTTACGTATATATGGCGCTTCGAAAATTGGTGAGAATGTCGTACGATCTTTGATAAGACGGGCCCCATGTATGCCAGTATTTAACAATGGTTTCACACCTATGACAAATACTTTACACTCCAAAAAACGCAATGCACGCCTATTGTTATACAAACAATTGAAGGTGTTAGACAACCACTGACAAACAAACATAGAATTAATAGGTTGCATATTTTGTTTATTTTATAGTAACTTTCTGTACAAAAATAAATCATGTGAAATTATTTCTAATAAAATGCAAATATCTATATAAAAATAAGAAATACGTTAATCAAATATTGCCGACTTTGGAAACTTAATACATATTAAAGCGATCAATTATGACACCCATTTAATTTGCTATGCTCTTTCGGTATCTGTTTTCGGTAGTATTTATTTGTTTTATAGTTTGAATTAGGGTTCTTAAATTAATTAACTTCTATAAAAAATTAATAAAATAGAATTGGTTATGTATAGTCGATATCTATTTGTTACTTACATATTGAATACATACTGTTTTTCGTATATTCATATTATCATCATTAAATATCAATAAAAACATCATCAATATTCATTTAATATAAATGATCAACTTGCAATAATTCCCACGTGCATTGCGCTGTGTGAAGTAGCACCTGGCCTTTATGGATCGTTGTCGATTAAAGAGATAACGGTTTGTGTTAATTGATTGTATTACGGACTATATTTTAAGCAAATAAAGCAAATAAAAAGTGTAAAAAACTTATTATACATATATTTCATTATAAGCTGAAATAAACGTACAGAAGAACATGTGTCGAAAAAAGCGAAATAAGCCAGATATTTAATTCTGAAATCGGAAATGTCTGCACAGTCGAATGCGCCACCATGTTGCATTTTATGAATTTCGTCTTCAATGTTTAATTTTTCTTGTCTATTTTGTGTTATTGTAACATATACATATAACATTTTATCAATATATTATATTTTAACATATATAAAAATCGTGCGGTATCACTTAACACACTATTTTAATAATCATAGAAATGCGGCTGCCGATTAAGAAATCGTTCAGTGTCATATATCAATCGGTCAAATGTGATAACAATGACCTAACTGTTTACTTACCTTAATTAACTTTAATGTGACGCCAGTCTGTAATCTAAATGCGGATCTTTATGCACGGTTCGCACATCATAGGTGTCAAAGTGGTCATAATCGATTGATGCTACCATTGTTGATATAGCAATAATTGATTGAATGATTTTTATTAACATAACATAACATAACGTTTATTCGGCATTAAATAGCATATTGCAAATTTATAGCCTATACACAGTATGTGTTTGAGATAGTAAAGACATGGTACATGTATTATTGAAAGATTGTACTTAAAATCGATGTTTGCGTTTTATTAAGACTTTTTTATTGTTGCTGCCTAATTTGCTAGTAACACATGTCTTAAATTAAATTTTATTGTTATATAAACACTATTTCTTTGCTATTATATAAATATAACTTCTGATTCCAAGTAACACAAGTGAACGATACGAATCCTAGTAGATCATCACATGATTGAGGCGAACAAATTACGATTTAAAATCATGAACGCTGAACTGACTCGTATAAATCGAGTTGTGTGTATTAATGTACATGTGTGTTTCTTTTCGTTTGTATGTGCTTTCGTTTGCGTATTTTGTGTTGGCTTATTGTTAACAAGTTGGCAAATTTTATTGTTGGTTCATTATATTTATTTATAGACTCAATAAATGGTGAAGGTAACAATAAAATGTTAAAAAGGTAACACATTTCGTTATATTTATTGCTTCCCTGTTTTGATCATAAAATTAAGGGCGAACGGACCCAGGGCGAACAGGATTTAGGGCGAATAGGAATAAGGGCGAACTGAAATTAGGGCGAACGGACTCGGATTCATCTAGGTCACAACATACCAAAAGATTTCCTGCACAAATTCAATGTAAAAGCAATAACTTTAACAAAAAATAAAGTCAAACTTTTGCGCGTAGACACCCCCATAACCATACCTTTTCTTAAAGAGCATTCCAAGCCGCAATGATTTAAACAATAAAAAACATAGGTCATCCAATATGTAAGAAAGAACTCAATGCGAATCAGCGGTCACTGTTTTATGGCCATCTTTTTACCGGCATCTCTCCAGTTGATGATGGTTTCCCGCCAACTGTCAAAGTCTTATGTAGTCTCCAACCTAAAAGCAAAACAGGGAATTTGTAGTATACAACAATGTTTTCCCCACCACATGAACACAGAAATATTCAAAAATAAAGTCATGGCAAGTGCCCCTACAGAGAATTGTGTCTTCAAATAAATGAAGATTTTGTTTTTAGAGGGTATAGCATTGAACACCAAAAGTATTTAGTGTATTGTAACCTATAAGAGAAATTTATTTTGACTGAAATGTGTTTTTTCTTTCATATTATTATCTTCCCATCCATATTGCACCAATATATTAAGTTTGGCTGGATTAGCTGTCCGTTTGGCCATTCTGTATCATATTTTCACACGCGGGTGTTTTCAGTCCGAAGAAGGCGATATTAGGCCTGTTAAAGCTTAACTGCCCCCTTTAAGATTTAAAGCTGTTGTGTTCAATATCTGCAATAAAATACCAAAACAAACCAAATAGACATGCAAGTGGGGCTAATGTGTGGTGGGGAAAGAATGAATTTGTAAGATATTTTCACTCTAAGCAGTTTTGATAATGTCTTTTTGTGTGTGTTTTTTTTAATCATCCCAAAAATGCCAATTTCAAAGCAAAAACAATCCAATTTCATCCAAGACAATAAACTAATTAGTCAAAATGAGAGATCAAAGATACTTTGAAGTGTAGAAATCAAAAAGCTTCCAATAACTTGTTATTTCACACCAATAAAAGTGTAAAATCTTGAAAGCGCATTGTCGATCGGTGCCCATTTATTTACCAGCCGCCAATGAAATATTCTAGCATATATGTCATGGGTTGCCTTTTAACTGCAGCAGATGGTCAATATGCATTGCCAGCTCTCATTTAGAGGTTCAAGACAATACAAATTTCATATTTGGACACAAAATAAGTACTTTAGGCTATTTTTATGGTGGCAATCTGGTCCAAATGGGAGTTTGTAGCCAAGCGAAAGAATACAATGCTCATTTGTGGGGGGGGGGTGTAAGCTGGAAGGAAAAGTTAAATTGAACAAAATACACATATTTAGGCAAGCATTATAAGCTAGCAATGATGTTCCATGTAGTAACAGGGGTAGAAAGGCAGTTCAGATCAAGGCAGTGTCCTGAAAGGGGTTTCTAGTACTTCTTTGGGGACACAGCTTCCTGCAGAATTCTCAACACAACAAAATATCAATGATTCATGTCACCTTTCTATGCAAAGAAAAACGAATAAGGACAATACTGTCATTAAATCACTGAATGAGAGAAGCATGTACCAAATAAAAAACAAAACAAGTCTGCTGAAAGTGCCAAATTTTGTCAAAATAATCCCTCTAAGGTAAATGATG